>NW_010224476.1:52525-68757 GCF_000690775.1 Eurypyga helias
TCTGTACTGAAAATGTCAAATGGTAGGACATGTTTCTGCCTCAATACAGGATTTGGAAATCTGTACCTTATGTTTTCAGGGCCTTGAATAAAGAAGAAACATTTGAAAGAACTAGGATCCTGTCACCCACATGGTGGGGAATAACCTAAAGTTTTCACATACATAAAAACAGTCAGGAAAAAGACACTCTACATCCAGGATGATTAAGATAAGAAGTTTAAGTTACAGTACGGGAGATTTGGGTTAGTTGTTAGAAGAAAGCTTGTAACAGTAAATGAAAAACTGAAGTAGGCTGTCCAAGCAAGCTGTGGAATCCTCATCAGTGGAGCTTTTAACAACAATTTAGACAAATGTCAGTCAGGAATAGCAGAGAGGTAATTCAACCTGCCATGGGACAGAAAGCTGACTAGAAAATCATTGAACGATACAAGGCCTCTTCCAGTCTTATTTTAAATGGGCTCAAAAGGAAGCATTCCTTCCAAGTACCTTTATTTTATAATGGCTGATGTTAAGGTTTGTACTGCCATCCCCTTTAAGAATCTAGTGCCACTCTTAGAAATACCATCGATCACTTATCCAACCAAGGAAATTAATCTGTGATCTGTATTTTCAAAACAATGGGTTGTCAATTACATATTGAGCCACCCTGAAACATCCAAAGAACAAATATGACACCCAGTAGGTAAATACTTCAAATCCTCTCCCTTTGAAGTACCAAGACTCTCCCAAATGAACACTAGACGGATGGTATTCCACCTCTGTTTTTACTAAGAAAAGTGCTTACTAAAATATTTTTCACCCTGAGTGTTCTGAGATGACCGTGCCCTTTCCAGCTTTTAGATGTGTTTGTATTTTTTGTAGACTGGAAGGACTACCACATACAAAATGTAAAATTTAGATCTTTACCTTATTGTGAAGTCAATAATCGATAGAAGCATTAATAATGCAGCATTGTGTTATCTTGGGATACAGCAGGGTATTTTTGTCCCGTGATAATGCTCTCTGTGTCAGAGATTTTTTCTTCTACTACTGATTTTTCTTGTTGTAATTACAACGGTAATGATTCAAAGATGAGGCAATTTTCAGAAGAGATGGAAAGTGCGTGGGAGGAGACAGTGGAAAGCCATCGTATCTGACAAAGAGCAATTTAGAAGGAGCTAGATACATTAGACTTCTCCAATGCACTTCTAACTTAAAATTAATCTGTAACAGTTTATAACCTATCAAGGCATAAAAAACCCTTTAATGATGATGACAGAAATTTAGATTGCCTGCTCTGTAGAGGGAGGAACACATTTTTTCATTTTATTTGAAAAATCCATGGAATATTTGGGTCATGACCACTTCTCATTACTGATGATAAAGATGTTGGTAATATATATGATGACATGACCAAGAATGTTCGAGACATGGTCTGTTTCTGTATCTGCAGATTCAGGTTCATCACCTGTATAATACAGTTATCCTATTGTCTTTACACCTGCTAGCAGGTGTCTTGATAAGCACATCTGTGATGCCATCTTTTAGGTACGTGGTGTCAAGCTTTCATTTGGAGTGTGATTGGGGCATTTCCCCCCATGCATCTCTTCAGGAAAACAGAAGAGTAGCAGAAGTTATCTGAGAGATTCTTAATGATTCCGGCTACTCTGCACAGAATTGACAACTCATTTCTGCCATGCAATCATAGAGACAGTCATAAGGTCGAGGTTTTCCGTATCTAGTGATGTTTTGGTCACGTATGTTTTATCATGTTACATTTTATAACCAAACCTAAGGAAATGTACGAGCCAGTTAGGTGAGTGGTCATCTAGTCCAACATCACTGTGCTTCAGGAAAGATGCGAGTTCTGGGAATATGCGCAGTTTCTTGGCTGTGGACTCCCCACGTTACACACAGTGTAAATAGCGCTGGGTTTGGATTTTTGTTTCTGATTGTAACTTTGTAAACGCCTATCCCCATAACTAAACTAAACTCCTAACTCCTATAACTAAAATACCCTTTGTTACCTTTGTGTATCAGGGATGAGTAAACTCTCTAAACAATTTCTGTAGCACGAAGGAACCCAGAAGTACTGTATGCGGCCTCTTACTTCATTGTAGCTGAGCAAAATAGCCGATTGCATATATTTTGAAGGAAGCAGTTTGTATATGGTGAGAGTGATTTGACCTTCAGGGAGTTTAGAAACAGCATTCCTTTTCATTTGCAGAATTTGCGTGGGGCGGCTGGGGATCATTTTTGGCTAAAAGTCAAGCTTATTCATGAGGAAGAACTTTCCTGTTTGCATTCTTTGCTGAGGGCTTCCTGTAAATGATTGAAATATGTCATAGTGCAGTGTCAGAACACTTGAGTGGCTTTTTTCTTTCTCTGTATATAGGATATTTGTGGAACATGACCTTACTTCTTCCCTTTCTAGCCCAAAAAATTTAATGAGTGTGTTTTCAGCAAAGCTTCCTGCATTTTGTTTGGTACTTCAAAGATGCACCCAGCAGATACTGGTGAATAGTTTCCCAAACTCAAATCACATTTCTTTTTTTCTCCTTTTGGAGGGGCTTCTACATGAGTTATATTGATTTTCTGGCCAATTCTTGAACTCTCAAAAGACCACAAAAAGAGGGGAGGGCAATCAATCAGGCAGCTGATCTAACTTTTGAAAGGGCAAAGCTGATTTTGCTTTTCATAGGAGTATTCACAGCATCAGGCAATCTCCCCTTCTTCAGCAGATAATGTTTTCTGTGTTATTTTGTACCCTGTGGTGTCAAGCACAGCTTCAGCAAGTGAGTGAATTACATGGAGTTGCTGGATACAAAACAACAAAGACATGGGAATGCTTGTGAGAGGTCAGTGACATAGATTGTACAGAGATAGTAGTACCAGATCTTGAGAAATATGTATGTATATACATATATATTATATTTATACTTACTAAGAAACAATACAAAAGAGAACAATATCTGCCCATGCTTTTAAGGCCTGCTGTTAGTGTTCTTTTCCTTAATCAGTTGCACTCTTGCTTATACATTCTCAAGGTATAAGTCTTGTATCCTCGATATCAGTTTCACATACTCTTTCATGCGTGAAGATGCAAATAAAGCCAAATGTGTTTTGCCTGACTGCTGCAAACTCTGTGGAATAGCAATTCAGACACAAGGCTTTACCTCTTCAGCTTCTTGACAATTTTGTCTCCAATTCCTACGTAGTAGCATATTAACAGGAGGCTGCATTAGAAATTAGAGGCTTGTCTTCCTAAGGTATTTGATGCTTTTGAAATTCTGTACTTAATATTTGCTTAGTTTAATGTTGTATTAAAAATATTGGTGTCAAAAAGAAAAAAGAAAATGGTCTCTGTAGCATCTCTGAAGTGTCAGTCTAGGATTTTGCTGTGTGATCTATTTAGGGCTTTAGGGAAAAAATGGAACTCTTTGAAAACTTTCTCTAACTGACACTTATATCTTATGCAGTAAGTACTCACTGAAGATGAAATACACACTGGTGTTGAATATTGATACATCCTTCTTTCACTAAAAGCCCTTACTAAGACAACTTTTAAAAGATCTTAAGGACTGAATATGGGGACTTGTTCAAGGTACCTGTTACTGAGGTATCATGAGCGATTCTTATTGAACAAAATTTTACAAAATTTATGTTATTCAGCTCTTTTCTCTTGTTCTTTCTTTCCATCCATATTCTGACCTGCTTATGAAATGCTTATTAGGATAACCTTGTCTTCTGGAGATTATTCCTGTAGGTAGCCTCACTCTATTTCATTTTAGATACAGTTTTTCCATACATATAAAAAGATGCAAAGTTTTCTGTGCAACAGAAATCATCATATAATGTAGATTATATATATTATATTCTATAATATAACGATCATCTCGTTCCAACCCCCCTGCCATGGACAGGGACACCTTCCACTAGACCAGGTTGCTCAAAGCCTGGTACAGCTTTGAAGATGGCCAGGGATGGGGCAATGTAGTATATCTCGTTTGCCCAAAGGCATGACAGATACCGTTTATGTAATGGAAATGTAAGAAGTAAATCCAAACGAGCATTCTTGAAGGTTTGGCTCAGGTCTGAGGTTATGGTCCATGTTAATCTCTGTATGTTGAAAGTGTGCAGATAGTTTGAATAATATTGGGGTCATTATCCTAATTTATAGCTGCCATGAAAATTGTAACTAAGTGTTTAGATTTATACAGTGGCCAGCACATAATTCTGTCATGTTTTCAGTGATACGATATTGATTGACTTATAATTGTCCATCTCATTCTGTCAGTTGTATTCAAAACACATCCATGCTGGGATAGAGGGAGACAAAACAATACTGGTGTCTCATTAATCTAGCAGCAGTTCACAGTCCTAGTACTAAAAACTGAAGGAAAAGTGGGACATGAGAAATTAAGGTTACTGTATTTACCCTTATTCTTTTTTTATTCAATAACAGGATTAGATCAGAGAGGATTCATAGTCCAGTTGTGTCCTTGAAGATTTTCAAATCTGAGACCTAACCCTTGACACAGGGTACTACACACTGAACTTAGTATTTCACTCCAAACAAGTACCTCTCTTAAACAGTTAAGCGTTCTTCAGAGTTACTACTTCAAAGCAGTAACTTTTGCTTTCATAAACACTTCGGTGTGACATGGATCATAACATCATCCCTAATGAAAATTTAAGCAGAAGAGACATGTTTGCTTCTCCATCTTGGAGCTTTTCCCCCTCTCATTCCAATAAACTCCAAAGATACTTTACAGCCGCCTTACTGTAATCTGCCAGCTCTGTGGCCCATGACCGATGTCTGACATCTGGGATGCGTTGCCTTTTCTTGTGCTGTCTCATTGGTTACTGGGAGCCATGCAGTGAGTCCCAGATGTTCATGTCTAAAACAGTTTCTGCATTTTCTCAAAAACAGCTTACAGAATGGCACCTAAGTCCTACCCAACTCCTTTCTGTTTTCTCTGTTGTGCTATGCTTTTTAAAAAGCTGTGGCTTTCTTGCATTCTGTAAATAGGGGCCATAATTTTGACAAACTGCCAATCACTGTCACGGTTTATTGCTTTTTCCTAATCCCACCGTATTTTTAGTTTGTTTTTAGCAGTCCAGCACAGAGTAGGTCAATCAAGTCGGCATCGAAAGGCTGTGGTCTGCTTTTAAAATGCTGTAAAATAAGATACCGTGCAAAATAGCTGCAAGGAAAGGTTTAAGTATTTCTTCTTCAGTGTTCTGGAGTGATTAGGGTAGACTGAACTACATGACCAGATGGTTAATCTTTCATATAATTAAAAAGTATATACACATTTAACATTTTAGTATCTTTTTTATGGAAACCCATATAAAGTAAAGATGAATCTCTTCTGTATTCATTCCAGTTAATTATAAAACTGCAGATGAGGTTTTCTTTTTTTTTTTTTTTGGTAGATGCTGAAAGAGTGAAGGTAATCATGACTGTGACATGCTTAAGATTTATAGTGCATCTAGACAATATATGTCTACATATATGTTTTAATTTGCCTTCAAATAGTTAGGTTTTTAGAACATTGAGCAACTGAGCTAAAGGACTGCAGTGCATCAAGGTGCAGCCTGTTCTGAAGAGAAACAGTAGTGATAATAGCCTTGTTATCTGAGAAATAAATATAATGGTGTGGTCATGATTAAAACCCATTCTTTTTAATTAAAAACTAAATTAGTTTGTAGTGAAATATATTACTAGGTTGTGATTTTAGGCTAGAAACAATACTGAGGACAATTACCCAAAAGAACAAATTAACAACAAAAAGATTCATTTAGGGATAACATGTTTACCTAGAACATGGTGATTTATTGATCTAAAAGTAGTACTGCTTCAAATACTGTGATTTTCCAATTGTTAGGAATCAAAAGGAATTGCTGATCTTCTTGTGGAATGAGTTCCTCAAGATAGCACTGAAGTTATTTTTGTAAATTCAGCATGCACAGACACAAAAACTTAGATGTCCCAGAAGATGCTGATTCTTCTAAAACCAGAGACACATTAGTGCAGATGAGAGAACTGACGTTTTGTTTTCACCACTGGGAATACCAGAGAGTTGAACTCAGTTCCTAATGTACCATGTTGCCATCTACTTTTCAGCACGTTTTAAATATAAACTGTTCTGACTTCTGTGCTTTCCATTTAATAAAGCCAGGCAAAATGTCTATATGCGGGGTTACTGATCACTTCTTTTCTAAAATTAATAGAGGAATTAGCATTATAGCATATGGTTTTACAATGGAAGATAGAGTTCCCAGAACTAAGCAGTCACAGAAAAGGAGGTTGGGTATCTCTCTTCCTCTTCCCTATTTTCTTTCATGTTTAAATTGCAGAATCACTCGCATTTGAACAAGAAAAGTGTTACTCAAAGCAGGAAGCTGTGCATGATTATTTACTGCTGAAAAGTGAAACCACAATATGAATTTGTTAAAATGTTAACAGGCTCTGATTAATTCTACTCCTTACATATTTTTTCCAACATATTTTGATAACAGTAGAGGAAAAATAATGGCAATGTGCCTTTCTTGTTTAAAAAAACCCTGAAAAGATGTTTTAGACTTAAGACAGAAAATCACTGTATAGGAGTTTGACATTGCTCACCATGCAGCACTGTTAATAGACAGTTGAGCTGGGGGGCTGGGGGGGGTGTGGAGAAGTGTAGTGACTTAGATTTGTAGATCAAATTCACCTTTTTTTTGGCTTCTTTGGAAACTAGGGGTAAAATTGCTTTTTGTTACTGCCTCCCTTGGATCGTTATTAATTGATTCTTTATCATGAAGCCAATCCATATATATCTTCATTGTGTCCTGTGAATGTTGGAACCTTTTATTTTTTCCAAAATAAGTCAGAAATATTGATTTAGAATGGAGAAAGCCTTCCATATTTAGAGAACAGGTTATTAGAGTCAAGGTCACTTTGTGAAGGCTGAGAGGGCAACAGTTGCTTGAAGGAGATACTAGGTGAGTGTTCCACTAGAGAGGCTATCAGTTTTATGACTTTCTATTGGAATCTTTTGTTATGTATTCTATAACAATTTTGTTTGCTTATATGCTGAAGAAAAGAAGTGAATCAAAATTGATCAGGCCCTCCCTCCTTATTTTCAAACTGTAGTTCATCTCCTTCGTCAAAAGACTTGAGTACCTATGAGATATCAGATTTTGTGGATTCACTGAAGTGCCTCCTGAAATTGTTAGTATTTTCATGCTGCATGAAATTTTGGTAAAATGAAATTAGGACAGTGCTTATTAAAACCCAATTATTTCCCCATTCCTTTTTAATTTTCCTATCTTCCATACACAGAGAATTCAGTAGTTAAAATCTGTCTTCTTTCACCAGTATTTGTATTTCTAGCTGCCATGAAATTCCTAAAATCCTTATTATCTAATTTAGAAGTGTTACTGCATGGGAAGAGATGCTTTGTAAAGGGAAATATTTATTCAGTGGAATTGGGATAATTTAACATATTTGCCTTCCAATTAGGCCTGCATCTCTTTGTTCAAACTTTATAGTCAGAGTTTCCCCTACTATAGTAAGAATTTTTGTTAGCATTTCCGAGCTAAAACACTGTATATTTAAGTATTTCTAGCAAGGTGTATCTGATTGCTTAAGGTGAAAACTATTGATATTAAATAGGAGCTTTCTTAGACATTACTTACAGAATATGCCTCTAGATCTTAATTATTTTATATATTTTAGTGCTTGAGATAAAGATGTTATAAAATGAGGATCGTTGTCATTCAAAGGTGATCAAACGACAGTGTAGTGAAAGGAAGATGTGTGTTCTTTTCAGCGTTGCTTCTATTTTTTTGTCCTATGACTAGAAATTGCAGGTTTAGTAAAGACACATTTTCACAGAGCTGCTGTTACTGATGCCTTACTTGAATTAGATATTTCACAGAGCTGCTGTTACTGATGCCTTACTTGAATTAGATAATTTCATTCCAGCTTAGGAAATAATTAAAATTACTAAGTTGTTTCATTCAGAACGAGAAGCAGGTATGCATGCTGGAAAATGCACTTAAATGTCTTCAAGTTTCTGATTTGTACCTTGAGGAGAAAGGCTCTGTCATTAAACTGTAGGACAGTTTTTTCAGTGAGTGATACCCAGTTAAGATGGATTTTTGCAAAACTTCCTAACCACTTACAGAAGTTATTACAGTAAATTGGATATGCACTATGCCTGATTAAACGTATTCCCACATATGTATTTACTCTGAAACCTAAAGCTGTTCCAAAGTTCACTTCCTTGATTAAGACCCGTGGAGATCTCATAAACTGGGTAGAGTCAAACTGCATCAGTCCTCAGGTGAGAGAGCATCAGGTAGTATTTTGACGTTGCAAGGTGTTCTTTTGTTAGCTCGTCCTGGAACACGGAGTGGAGTATTACGGAAGTCCTCTGCAGTTTGAGGTAGGGCATTGCTATCACTTTCTGCTCTGAATGGATGAAATATTGCTGTGCAGTGAGAAAAGGCTGCTGTGTACCACACGATTCACAGCTTTGAGCAACTCATTACTGTCTGGAGTAAAGCCCAATGAGTATGTGTTTCTATCATGTTCCTTAGAATGTGGTAACAGTTCAGCTATGGATGAGGAAGGGAAAAGTGGTAGCATACCCCGTTGAAATGATGGGGAACGGGCAGAGTACGGTAACCTAACTTTGGATTTTACTTGAATGCTGAGAGTGAATAATGCCGGTTGTCAGAGCAATCTTATGTTCTGGTCTCAGGTAATTAATAACCTGCAGAGAAACCAGGAAAGTAAAATTTCTTTGACATCTATTTGCTGTGTTTACAGATACTGTTAGCTACTCAGGCTGTATTTTCAGTGCTGCAAAGAGCAGGTTGCACAAAACCATAGCGAATTGTCGTTTAGATATGCGATGCACAGATCATCGAATTTGTTTGTGTTTTGTTTGGTTATTGGACATTCCTTTTGACTGGTCTTTGTTTCTAATAATGTTAAGTCTGCTTTTCCCTCTTGGTTTTTTTTTTAAACTGAAGCAGGTATCAGGACAATACATAGCTGTGCAGCTTTTCGCCTGACCTGAGTCAGTGCATGGAGCGTATTAATCCGAAGTATCGATCATACAGTGCTGTTGCAGCCAAGGTGGAGCAATCCCTAGTTTACTTGGCTGCATCTCCAACTCCGTTAGATGTGTTTCTCTTCCCGAGAGAAGTGCTTCTGGAAACAGTCCCATTATAACTAATAGCATCCTGCCTGTCCCAGCATGGCTTAAAAACTGTCAAATATAGATGCAAGGCAACCAAGTTAAAAGCCTGGTTGGTGGTTCTGATGACTTCAGCCGAGAAGTGGAAAAGAAATGCTCTGTCTATAAGCAGCAAGTCTTAAGCATTTGTTTCAGAGAATTCAGGTCCCTTCTTGCGAGGGTAGGGGAGGAGCAGAGCTGTCAGTTCCCTGACAGTAAATATTTGTAATGTAAAGCAAGCAGAGCTTAAAGAGTCTTTCCTCTTTCAAATTTCTTCCAAGTGCAGATTAAATACTCCTGGCTTTCTTGGGGGTGAAATGGTGAAGACAATCTCCCTAGTAGACCAAAATCAGTTTTCCAGATTTATTCAGTATTTAAGTATCAAGCCAACGGGCTCTGTTTGAAGTATTATGAGTTGTTCTCCTTCACCACGTAGGCAGATAAAGAAAGAACAATCAGAGAGCTGTCCTGCGCATAGTCTGTGCAGGCAGAATTAAGAACAGTGGATTTGGGAAAACAACGCTTTTATTTCTGTAGCTTTTACTAGTTAGTTGTGCAGTTGGTAGATACGGAAATTGGAAAATGGCGTGATACTCATGAGGCTTACGGGTACTGGAAAGGGATGCAGAATGGGCGCCCAGCGCTTCAGAATTAAAGGCGTGTTTATAAGATATATTTTATGTAGTGAAATATTCATCTTCTGTCCTACATCTGCCAAACAGCACAGCATACACAAATACTCACATAACTCAGGTTGCATTGTTTATGTATTTATTTTTTTAACATATGCTGCCTTTGTGGCAGAATACTGCTCCTATGTGGTGGGCATTATTTCATCCTTTACATTTGTACATATTTAAACTCCATAAATTCTATCTCAAACAAATGCGACACATATTTATTTTCATGTTCAAATATCCATTATTCTATGTCAGTTCTAATTATATTTTACTGTCATGAAGATTTAGGATTCCTGCAAGCCAGAAGGGGTATGAGAAGCATTCAGTGTATGTTATAAAGGCTTTCTTCATTCCAGACAATCCCACAATACTTCTCTAAAACTTCTTTCTCCAACACTTTCTTTTGACTTTCCTCTAGGACAGCTGAAATGTTTTGATTCTGTACTCTGAAACCATACAGTGCTCAGCCATTTATTGGAATCTGTGTAATTAATACTTTAAGAAGATCAGCTGTAAAATATAATACGTCTGTGTCTATAGCACTTTTCATCGTGAAGGGCTTCCAAAGTTCTGGACCAAATTAGGGGATAGATGCTCATAGAGCGTGCTGATCTGCTATATGGTAGTGGAGGAAAACGTGTACTTATGTTAAGGCTCATATTTATTCTTCCGATGGAGATAACCTGCACACTTACACAGGATCTGCATTTGCAGACTTGAAAGTTAATTGCTAAATTATAAATTCTATGCAGACATCAATATCTGATGAACAGCAAGTAATTACATTGTAATAATGCCTGAGAAAACTGGAATCCCCTGCCTTGAGAATTATGAATTATAAACCTCTAAAACTGAAGGGTTCATAGATAATTCAGGTTGGAAAGGCTGTCAGGAGGTCATCTAGTCCAACTTCTTCCTCAAAGCAGGGTGAGTTATGAGGACAGGCATTCGACTCAGGCCCATAGTTTTTAAGGCAGACTCCCTACAGCCTTTTGTTGTACATTGGGTGGGCTGTTACTCAGTGCCATAGTTAAGCATCTTCTACAGCATATGGAGCAACATAAATACCTAATACCCGCTGGTTTCACTACAGTGCCCTACTTGTCTGTGCACGTGTGTGCACACATCCCATCCTCTCGCGTCTCTGAATTCAAACAGGATTAGAAATACCAGTGTAAACTACCGCTGAGTAGTACTGGCATAAGGGGAAGGGTTCTGTTTGGTCACAGATAATGCTGGCTTAGCTTACTAGAGCATTTTAGTTGACTTAAACTCCTCTGCTTTGTAAAGCTATTTCTATATTGAAGGAGTTATGGCCAAAAAAATGCAATCTGTATTTGGAGAAAAAATTGATAATGTGTGATTATTTTTTTTTAAATATATATGTAAGTTCTTATTTACAGAGTGAAGGAATTAATTCCACAGCCTTGAATTGGCTTCTTAAAATCTCCATCTCCTACACAGATAAGATTAGCTTTTGTCAGCTTAGCAAAGCTCTTGACCCCAGTTTCCATCCCTGTACCTCAGGCAGTCTCTTAAATGTCCTGAGCCTACCAGATAAGAAGTAAGGCCTTGAACTTGATTTTGAATTTCTTTCATAAGCCATTGGTGAGAGAATTAAAGTAATATTTGAGGTACCTCTTCTCGTGAAGAAGAAACGCTGCAGTATTCACTTAGCTGAATTTGGCTTATGCCTGTCTATATTGCATTGCCGAACGGGCTGAGTGGAGGTGTGAAACGGAGCCTGAGAGCCCCACAGAGGTGGTTGGTAGCACAGCTCCTGCAGGCCCTGTGCGGAGGATTTGCGAGGTGAATAGAAGTATTTTGAAGTTAAAGACTGAACTGAGAACTCTGTCTTGCCCGAAAATCAAAAATGTCGTTAGTTCTACAATGTTAGTTCAGTTTCAGTAGGACTTTATAAAAATGTTTTGAAATGGAGAATTTGCTGCTAGTGATATTTGGCTAGAATGGATGCATCCAAGGGTTGCTTCTTTGTGGAATGGTCAGGCTCATGCCAGTCTGATGAAAAGAAATCTCTGTTTCTAAGTGATTTATTGCCTTTCAGACAGGAGAAGCCCTAGTTGTCCTTGGCCCTTTCAGGAGGCAGGAAGGGCTGTAAAACCACCAGCAGCAGTTTATAATCCAGGGGTTTGTTTTCACTGTGCCTGGTTGCCAGTTAACACCTAGAAACCAAAGAAAACCCACACTTTGCTGAAGAACAACCAGTGTTAATTTTAACTGTTATATGAAGGGCCCAGGTACGGCGAACTGCCATGAACCGTGAGGCTGTACAGGAGCTGATGGAAAGTTATCTAATGCTGTTGAATTTGGCTGAATTTTGCTAATTTGGACCAACTTGCATCCTGGCCCTCAGCTGATACTGCTGAGAAGGATGAAGAGTCAGTCTGGTCAGTGAGAAAGGGAGACCAAGAAGAATTCAGATTTAACAGTTAATTTTACATAATAGTGTGTCAGTTTTTCTCAGACAGATAAACTTTTCAATGTTTGCAGTTTGTGTCTGACAGGGCTAATGCCCAGGCCATGTCTGTAGTGTCAGCTCCCACGCTGTATGACACAGCATACCTGTTGGTGGTTTTGTTGTTCTCCCTGTTCCTGTCTGTGCATTGCTTTGGAAGAGACTGGAGTTTGAACATGTGCCTTATGACTGTTTTGTGTTAGCCCATCGTGGTTTGCAGAACGATAGAAACAATTTTAGTCTTAGCAGATCTAATTGAGAGACCTAGGTTCAGATGTAACTGTCTGAGCACAGCAGAGGACAGTGTTTCCCCCTTAATTACAAATATCCTGTTTGTAGGATAGTTTTAGGTCTACATAAGTCCTCAAGAATTACTTAATGTGATTATCTTTACTATATCTGCACATGGAGCATACCAGAAAACACCTAATTTAACTTGGCTTGGTGTTTACCTTCTCTGCCTCTGCATTGAAACTTTGTGGCAACAAATAATGTTGCTTAAAATATTTTCTGAGCAATAAAGTTCAGATTGTGACTTTCCCTTAAAATTGTAAAGTAGAAGAAATTCTGGGTGACATATGTGTCTTGAGAAACCTAGCCGTTGACAACGTAGTCTCCCCTGCTGACCCATCGGGGCATTCATAGGGAAAAAGTACATCTGGAGGGTTTTCAATCAGATGAGAGATCAGGGGGTACTTTGTACTACCAGGCAAAGCCTTGGTAGCAACAAGCGATCCTGCCCTTCTCAGGCCTGATCTTTACTTTGTATATCAGAAGGGTCTAAGATTCTAAATATGTGAAAAAATATACCCACCCTTGAGGCATCTTGATGTATACAGGGACTTTAGAAGTTCACATCTGAGCAGACTCTGATTTTATACAGGCTGCGTTCACAACATCACTAAATTGGCTTTGACTTTAGAGAAGCATGGCCCCATGCCATCTCCGCTGGCAAGCTTAGTCTGCCTGGGAGCGCAGGATGGAGGAGCAGCATCCAGTGTTGTCTGGGCTCTGTTTGAAAACTGCATAAAGGAACATGACACTAGAAAAACCTTTAAAACCATGACTTCGTGCTTTCGTCCAAAGTTAGAACAGAATCCTACAGGTACTCCAGTAAGTTGAGTATTATTTTGAGTTCAAACATAGTCTTAGCTGTTACCTATAGTAGAATTAGGGCTTTGCATTGTTTTCTGTCTGAAACAAGGAAAAACTAGGTCATTTATGATGAATTTTATAAATTTCAGTTAGCCAAATGAAACTGAGCTTTTGAAATCTAATGTCTGGGATTTGACAGCATGATATCAAATATCCTTTTGCCAGATACAGATATAATTTAACATAAGAATTATATTGTATTTTTCCTTACTCGTCTCTCCATGTGACACCAGGGAGAGACGAGTAAGGAAAACTGCATTATGTGCAAGGAGGTTGAGTAGCAAATACTGTGTGAATCCAAATTTTTATGAACAAATGACTGAAACTCCCTGCCATAACACTGTGACTAATGTAGGGATTTTAGTTATTACATTTTAATTAGATTATATATTCTTTTAAATATGAGGTCAATGTTTTGCTTGTTACTATTCAATTGACTGAATTTACACATCCTGTCTGATAGGTCACTTTATCATAACAGTGCCACTAAACTATTATGTAGATGTTATTTTAGAGATAAATCCAACATGAGAAGGCTTCTTTCCAGAAATGATATTGCATATTACAAAGGATGATGCCAGTCCTTGTATCCCATATCAGAAACATTAATACAATAAAAGATTATGGTTGTGGTGCTGGTTTTATGAATGCAATTTCACCCAGAATTATATTCTAAATGGATTTTGTTACTGTAAGATTAATTTGAAAGAACCAGCTATCTTAAATACACATTTTACTGCATCTTTTATGTGTCTTTTTATTGGGTATATGAATATGAGTTGAGTATGAGCCTTGTTTGAAAAGAATATGCTGTGTAGCTTGAATGTTCTGCTAGGGTCAAATTTTAGCTCTTGCTCAAATTCTTAGCAAATTATCTTCTTAGCCTAGAGAAGAAACTGTAGCTATGCTGTAGCTTTTGGGCTGCAGCAGAGTCTTTACTTACGTCCATATGTTTTGTATAACTAGTTCGCTCATGCCGGTACACGTCTGAAAGTATTGTCACCTGGTCATTGCTAAGGCCACTGTGCACAGAGTTGGTGTCTGCACAGGACATGATGCATCTTCTCGTTAAGGGTGGCAGTCTGGGGGCAGGCAGACAGCGTGCAGCCTGCACGCCGTGCTCGTACCACACCTTACCCCACCAGCAGCCTGGGGGTTGTGTGGGGGCCGTGTGGTGGCCGGATATTGTGAACATCCCACGTTTGCCGAACTGGATTTGGCCTCCTGGCCACAGCAGAGCACTTGGTCTTGTGGCATTGCAGAATCTTCAGTCTTAGGGCTATGCTTCCCATCAATGCAGTCTCCCTTCCTTCTTGAAACTGTCTTTTATACCTATAAATAGCCCAAATTCTTGGGCTCAGCTGAAGCACTTTCTGTATACTCAACCTGAGCGGACATGGATTTTTTGATTATTGATCTGTTTGGTTTCCTCGAGTCTCAGGACAGTGCAGCACAAACTGTCACCTTCTTTTCCCTGCCCTGTTGGCAGCGGGAAGGAGAGTCACACCAACAGCTGGTGACAGTTAGAGAACGCTCTTGGTTGTGCACAAGAGAGGGACCTCGAAGGTGTCTCCCCCCAAGAAAGTAATGGGAGCCCATCTGCCCAAGTCACTTAAAGTGGAGGTGGATAAATCAGAATGTGCTGCTGGGAATAATCCCTTGTTAACAAGGCACGGTGCTTTGACACCCATGGGGATTTTTCAATCTCAAATTTCCACTTTTTTTTCTTCAGATAGATGCTAGTGACTTTTCTTGATGCCTCCTCTTTAATACCAGCAGTTCCCCTTTGCATGGGGTTTAATTCTCTTCTTCTAAACAGTCACACGTTTTTCTGACATTTTCTTGTTTTGTTTGGGAAGCTGGGTGTTCTCTGAGCTCATACCTTTACAAGTGAAAGGCAGAAATTGCCTAGATATATAGTAAATAGAATTTAGAAGGAAACTGTGTTATGGCATACCTATCCCAGGCAATTAAGGAACCTTACTTAACGTTCATAATTGTCTGCCTGCACAGAGGGTGATAGGGTGGAGGAATGCAGGGTGCAGGATTCTTGAAACTTACTTCTCAGCTGTTTCTTTTTTTTTTTTTCAGTGTGTTCAATAAATAAAATTATAGCTGGTCCATTTTTCAGTTTTAACTCAGGCATGTATTCATCTCCCCCAACATATCTGGAAATAGTTATTTATTCTATACATTCTTTTGTTTGATATCTTGCTTAAAGAAATATTTGAGGTATTGGCTAATTTTTAAGAATGTTTCCTCTGAAAACAGAAAGTCAGAGCATCTTGGTGATCATCTGGAACTGCAAGTGTCACTGCTGTGATACTCGAGCAGTGAAATCAGGCTTTTTATTACACTGAAAAGCTGGGTTAATTCTTTACCATTTGGCAATCTGTGTGACTGTTGTGGTTTAGGCTCAGCCACAACCAAGCGCCACACAGCTGCTCACTCACTCCTCCTGCCAGTGGGATGGGGAGGAGAAACTGTAAGGAAAGGCTTGTGGTTGGAGACAAGGACAGGGAGGAATCACTCACCAGTTATGGTCACAGGCAAAACAGGCTCGACTTGGGGACGAAAAATCAATTTAATTTATTATTAATCAAATCAGAATAGGATAATGAGAAATAAAATCAGATCTTAAAATAACTTCCCCCACCCCTCCCTTCTTCCCCATTTCTCTTCCTCAGCTTTGCTCCCCATTTCTCT
>NW_010224477.1:0-241 GCF_000690775.1 Eurypyga helias
GAGGCTCATCCTGCGGGTCCCCCCTGGACTCCCAGAGGGAGCAGGGACAGCCATGGTGTAAAGTGACACCGGGGCTCCCCTTCTTCGCACCCTGCGTTGTGCCAAGTGGCTGGGTGGCATTGGAGAGGAGCCCTTGCCCCGCTCCCCTTGGGGACCTGACCTCCCAGAGGGTCCCCTGACCGCCCCAAATCTCACCCCCATCCACAGGGGCTGGCTGGGGAGCCTTTACTCAGCGGGTCCA
>NW_010224477.1:440-4284 GCF_000690775.1 Eurypyga helias
GGGTCCTCCAGGAGGTCCCCGAGGACTGTGCCGGGGCAGGGGCCGGCTAGGAGGGACAGATGGGCACAGGTGGCCCCGGGAGGGACACTCTCCCCCTCCAGCAGAAATAGGAGCCCGGAGCGTGGGGCCAGTGATGCACAGCGCTGAGGGGATGGCTTTTCGCACGTCCCCTGCCCCGACCCCAGCCCCTGCAGCCTGTAATCCACTGGCTCCTGCAATCCCGCTCTCCCCATGTCCTCTGCCTGGGGTTTTGGGGGAGCTTGCACCCCAACCGTCTGTCCCTTCCTTCTCAGGGAAAGGCAAGGCTGCGCCTTGTTTCGACAACGACCTGAAAAAAAATCACAGAAAATGGCTGGACCCAAAGGAACTGTCTGGGGCTTCCTGGAATTTTCCATGGAAGACACCACCCACACTCCTGGACCTGCTGCAGACCCCCCTTTCCTGTGTGACCCCCCCAATTTCGCAGCAATGTCCCTGCCTGCCCGGCTCTGCGGGGTCCCCATAGCCTCTGCTCCCCTGTGCTCCTCTGGCTCATGGCCCTGACAGCCCAGTGATCGGGCTGCCTGGGGACCTGACACGAGTTTGCCAGGCCTCTGATGCTCAAGGCGCAGCACCACGAACCCTGCCCTTCACGAGGGTCACCCCATCAGGTGCTGCCCAGGGGTCTGCCAGGGAGGGGGATTCTGATGCTCCGTGCCACTGCCAGCCAGCAGCCTGGCTTTTGGAGAAAGTGAGTCGAGGCAGATTAGCCCTGTGAGCCTGACCTTTTGGCAACCAGTAACCCTTCCCAGGCAGGGGGCAAGGCCACAGGAGCCCAGTGTGGGGACTGTGCCCCTTACCCAGGTTCAGGCCTGGACGCTCCAACCTCTCATGCCCACCCCGAGCACTTGGCCAGAGCACAGCAGAGGACGGCATCTCCTCCCCATTCTTCCCATGCCTCAGTTTCCCCCTCTGCACCATCCCAGCCAAGCCTGGTGCCGAGTGGCCCGGAGGACACAAGCACGAGGGCAGCCGGGCATGAGGTCAGCTCTCCAGACTCTTGTGCATCCCAAAGCTTGGGACACCCAGGCACAGCATTCCATCCCAGAGGCTTCCTGACCCCAAGGTACCACCAAAAAGCAAGCATTTTCCAGTTTTTCAATGCAGAGCCCAGCGGGGTGTCCAGGAACTGGCTTGGTCAGCCTGATTTGACCTCATTTGTGGAGGAGATTTTAAGTTTAGTTAAAAAAAAATATACATTGATTTGATTTCTATAAATAGTCGTCTAGCACTGCATGATATTTTGATTAAGAAAGGGTAAAGAAACCTCACCAGGATGCACCAATGGGATTAAAACCAGGCTTGGAGCTTTCTAAATATAGAGATGAAAATGAGGAATCATGTCTGCAGGGTGGGTTTTTTGACTGTGTCCCCGCAGGACACCCACCCTAAAGGTTTGGAGGAAAACCTGAACTCCTGGCTTGCAGAAAGTCACAAAGATGAGGGCGGTGGAAGCCCAAGCAGCCCCCACTCCCTGGCCGGGGAGAGCGGGCTCCGTCAGCGAGCAGACGGCGAGCAAACAGCGTGTCTTTTGGCACGGGAATGTCACGCTGCACGTCCAGGAGCATCTACCCATAGTGTCCTTGCAGGGTGTGCAGCCCAGGGGGATGCCAAAGGACCCGAAGGAAGTGCTGTGCCATGGCTGGGGCTGGAGGACCCCTTCCTCCGGAGGATGGGCTCCTGAGGGGTCACGCTGGGCCTGTCCCTGGACCTCCAGCCATGGGAGGCTTCACCAGCCCACCCCAGGCTGCTTCGGTGGCCCCAAGGGACATCCGCCAGGTGCTTCTGGGTCAAGACTCCCCATGTCTCCTCTTTGCTCATCCCAAGGATTCCTGCTCACCCGGGCAGGATAGGGAGACCCCTCAGATTTAACCTGGGTTTTAATGCCTGATGATTTCTTATCCCACAAGATCCTCAAATCCTTGGGAATGACCAGGAGGAGATGATGCCTGGCCGAGCCAAGCAGTGGGACCCGGCTCCGGGGGTCTCACCCGTACCCCCAGCAGCAGGAGGGGTGAACCCAGCTCAGCCAGTGCCTGGGGATGGGGCCACGCGGCTCCGAGCCTTGTTCCACAGAACGTCCCCACGAGCGGGAGGCGGGCAGGGTCGAGCCACGTGCCCGGCTGGCACCGGGGCCATGATGCCACTGCCAACACCCCAGCCCCGCTCGGGGTGGCCGGCCGGAGACTCCCCGGCCCCTCCACCAACCTCCACCGGCACACAATCCCGCTGACTTCCTTGGGCTATCGCTTACAAGGGAAATGTCCCCGTGGGCTGAAAATAGCCCTGCAGAGCCCTGCCAAGGCACCAGGATCCACGGCTATTCCTGCAGCGCCTGCGGGACGGGCAACTTGATGAGCGATTCGGTCACTCTTGGACCCACTGGCCAGGCTGGGGTTTCGGTACCCCGGTGAGCCTGTGCTCCCAGCCTGGGGAGCTGGCGCCTGTGTGGGGCTGGCAGATCAGCAAGCGGGGGCACAGCGGGGCATGGCAAGAGTGCAGCACGCTGAGCATGGTCCCTGGGCGCAGCACAGCCCTCCCAGCCTGGTGCCGTCTCGTGGGGACCCCCTGTGCCACTGGGGCCATGTATGAGTAAGGTGTCCCAGCCGTCCTGCCTGGGACGAGGGTGGCTGTCACCTACACACGGGCGCAAGGATGCTGGTAGGAGAGGGTGTCACAGCACAGCCAACCTGCCTGACATCTGCCTTGCTTTGCTCAGCCAACAGTTTGGGAGTGAGATGGGGCAACCACAGGGCCCAGAATCTCCTCCAGCAAGGTGCTGGGGGTGTGACAGGGATGTAGGTGGCACAAGCAACCAAGATCTGTGAGTGCCTGTGGCACCCCAAGCCCCCTGCCTCACTGTGACCACCCCTGCTCCCAGCAGCAGCGGTGCCCATGGTTGTGCTGGTGCTGGGGTTGGTGGTTGAGCCCAGTCCGAGGGGACACCTCCCAAGCTGAGGCAGGCTGAGACATCCCGGGGGTGGTGGCCTGTGCTTGCGGTCCCAGGAGAGGTCTGTGCCAGCCCCATGGTGCCCTCTGCACTTGCTGCAGCAGGATGCCTGCGTGCCAGGGCTTTCCTCAGCTCCTCGTCCAGCTCGGAGGTGGTGACGGCACAGCCCGGCATACCCCTCCCACTCGAATCTGTGGGGGCTGGAGAGGGGCAAGGGCTCCCCAGGGCAAAGCTGCCGAGCATGGTGGCTGGGCACTGCCTGGCCAGCATCCCCGGGGCCCATTCCCAGTGGCCATCCAGTCTGGAAGGGTTGGCTGGGCTCTGCCCGAGCTGAGAGCACGGCGAGAAGGAGACCTTCTCCCAGGCAGGAGCCGGGATGGAGCAGCGGGCGAGTGCCCTTGCCCTGAGCCATCGCCCGGCCCCATGGTGGATGCTGGCCCCAGCCAGGCTTTGCCAGCCCACCTGGGCCATGGGCTGTTTTGGCTGAGGCTGCACAAATACGGACACAGGGCATTTCCCACCCTTCGGGAGTGATGACGGGGTCCCAGCGGCCCCAGGCATCATCAGCCTTCCCGGCGCTGCAGCCCTGGCAGCGTGTCCCGGTGCTGTGGCATCTAGCAAAGGGGACAGTGGCTCGGCCGGGGAACCAGGGGACTCTGCACACTCACAGCCTGCCACGGAGACCCAGGGGGACACAGCTGTTTTCTCTCCAGCTTTGAACAGCCCCAACTGTCCCCGTCCTCCCTCCCTGGAGGGACTGCACCCCTGCACAATGCCATCGGTGAAGCCCCTGGTTACCCACTGGGCTCCCCCCAACTCTTCCTCACCAAAGGCGTGGGTTAAATGGGAAGACAA
>NW_010224477.1:4360-4698 GCF_000690775.1 Eurypyga helias
GAAACCTCCAGCACCCCAAAGGAGCCCAGGTCCGAGAGCAAGGAAAAGCAGAACTCATCATACAAACCCTGCTGGTCCCTGTGGAGCAGAACCACGGGCAGATGTGCCACTGCTTTCATCTTTTCCCCAGTCCTATAGGACTGAGGAGGAATACGGGACCCTCCGATAAGCAGGAGACACCAAGGGTGGGAACTCGGGGGGCTCAAACCGTTCCTTGGTGTTGCGGACCCCCATGTGCCTCCCGGCCCTGTACCCTCCTCCAAGACAGGGTCCCAGTGCTGGGCTGAGCAGGGTGCTGGTGATGGGGTGCCCAAGGCTGCGCCTGGTCCCGTGGCATC
>NW_010224477.1:4802-5038 GCF_000690775.1 Eurypyga helias
GCGGGGGCCACCGGCCCAGCCTGGAGTGGTACCACCCATAGAGAACTTTCCATCCCCAGACCCGAGCCGTGGCCCCACGGAGGTCACCCCACCACCGGCCGGGTGCATGGCTGGCCCCAAACCCCATTTATTGGTGAGAACGGCCCAAGATGTCCTTAAAAGGCCAAAACTCGGCAGGGCCTGGGGTGCCGGGTGCTGGAAGGCGGCAGCTGCGGGTGCCCGCGCTCGGGGCCGCG
>NW_010224478.1:0-27975 GCF_000690775.1 Eurypyga helias
GATGGCATCCCTTCCCTCCAGCGCGATCTATGGAGAACATCCACAGAAGGTCATCTTTCAGTAGGTGAAAGATGAGACCACAGCCTTCACCAGCTATAAGGAAAATACTATTTTCCTCTCCTCTCCTCTGCTCTTCTTTCTCCTCTCCACTGCTCTTCTTTCTCCTCTCCTCTCCTCTGCTCTCCTCTGTTCTCCTCTGCTCTCCTCTCCTCTCTCCTCCCCTTTTTCACCAATTCCTGCAGGAAGGCTTACTGAAGAACACTACAAATGAAGCCAAGTTGCAAATTTAAATCTGTTGATAGTTTGGTGAAGCAGAAAAAGAAATGTTCCTCATTTGGGCTACAAGGTAGTATCAGGGTGTTGGCGTGGATGCAGAAGAGAAAGCAAATATTGACCATATGCTTGGCAAATATGACCATATGCTTGGTAAAACCAAAGCAATCAAACAAAATCCTAAAGCAAATCTAACTCAAAAGCCTTATGAATTACTAAATTAATTGGAGGAATGTTGAGATATTTATGGTAAGAGTAATTCTTTCTAATAATTCAGACTAATTTTCAGCCATGGAATGACCGGCGTTGCACTGTCTACATGAAAATAAACTAACATATATCTGGGATTTTTTGCAACAAAGCTGTAGGTAGTTCAAAGAAATGAAGACAGGCTTTGTAAACACAGTGTACACTTGTGCTTCTTAGGTATGAAATGTCACAGCTACCTGTGGCAGTTCAAAGCTTTCTGAATGGAAAAAGCCAAGTCCTGCTGACTTCTATCAGTTTCTCAGATTATGATAGATTTTACAAGTGTTATCAATCACATCTGATTCCAAATTCCGCTATTCAGTATTTATTAAAGCTGCAGGCTGTTCCTATTGCCCTTGTTTGAGTGACTAATCCTAATTCCTCTAAGAACTTTTATTGATATCTTGTAAATAGGATTTGTAAACTAAACCCCAGAGCGTGGTAAGAAGACTGATAATATGATTGCTTAGAAAGAAAGAATTAAAAACATTATTGACAGCAGACCCATGCGTGTTTCTGCTTTCTTTGCAATGGGTAATGAAGATGTAAGTATGTTCTTTTCTTAAGAGATTATTTGTTTGCTTCACAATGTGCAGAACACGGGCTTATAGAAACTGCTTGGGAAATCAGTGACAGACGGAACAGGCAACAGAACCAAACCAGTTCTTGCACATATTTCAGTCTAGCATCCACCAAATGTTTTTGTTAATGTCTTACCATGTGCTACTGTATTACAATTTCCCAGGTGATCATCCATCTTTGTATTACATTCCTAATGTGGAGACAGACCAGGCTTTCACCACACGTCAGATTAGATAGACGTTTAAAGGAGGAGATATCTTTAATAAAATCCATTCTTTATCTTCTTGCTCATGGATAATTTCAATGAGAAAAAAAAAAGCAGATTAGTAATAGTTGAAGTATGACACAAGAATATTTAAGAATTCTAAATATATTTTTAAAAATAATTACATTTTATTTCTTTATTAAAATTCCATACCTATTAGATGCCTCATGGACTAGGTATGTATTACATACCTACAGATCAGTTTTCAAACGTGTGGTAGACATCGTCTATTCCAGGTTTTTCTACCATGTGGAACTTAGATTTAAGATCCCACATCTCCAAAGCTGTCTGTTCACTGTGCATTGGAAACGAAAGGAGCTAACATGTCAGTCTTTCTTAAATTTAGAAGTATCTCAAATCATCCTCCTGAATCCAATTTTCAATCTCTCTGTTCTTTTCATTCCTTGTCAAAAATAAAGCTAATACTATTCCTATCTTCTATCTACATACAAATCTTCAAAGGAGGAAATTTTTTTTAGCATCTCGCAGATCATCTGGGACCTCTAGATATGATCAAAACATTAATATCATAGGCTAAGCTTTTAACAGCTTCCATATATCCATGTAAAATCATTCCACTCATTTTCTAAGAACTCCTTTCAGCACCAAAATGTATAAATGGGTAAATATGGTATAAAATGGGTAAGAGAGATGAATCAGTTAAGCAACCTGATACTACTGTGCAGTATAAGCCATTTAAACAAAGTATTTCAAAAAAAGAAAGAGAAGAAAACCTCAAGTCTATTGCCCCTTTTTTAAAGTTGTTTTTCCATTTAAACAGAAGAACAAGGAAAGTGAACACTTTGCATGTATTCTGACCTACAAAATGTTTTGTAAAAACATTATTGTGTTCTGTAAACAAGGTAAATGAAATGTACTAACAATGTAATTGGAACAAAATAAGAGTGTACAACAGTTTTCTAATTAATGAAACATGAAACTCTACAGCATTAGCAGCTGATCCAATTACAAAATATTAGCTGCTCTGGAAGGGAGTCATGAACAGCAGGGTCATGCCACAAACCTCCTTGCAGATGTTAGATTGGTTGACACCTGCAAATCATTTGGAAGTAAGCATTTATTTAAATATCTCATTGTGCTACCAGCTCTTCTGTTTTCTTTCATGCCGAAGCTTTGCTCCCATGGGAACAAAAAAAATAGAAAAAAGTCAGTGCAATTTTTTTGCTATGTACAGGTCTAATTAGCATAATCATATATTTTATTTTCTTTTCTGGCCTCAGATGACAAGTCAATACTCCCCAGATATTAGCAGTGTGTCTATTCCGTAGCCTCACTCTCATTTCTTCAGCAAAATAACTTTCTCTGGTGTCTATCACATTTCAAATTTATATTAGAGCATGGGGTATAAAACACTGATAAGCCCTTAAAAAATTCATTATTTGTTTACATTCATGCCAATTTCTGGTCCACATATTCATGTACATCTTGATGTAATTTCAGAAACTTTTCTCCTCAGAGTTGGGAACAGTTCCCAGCAGAGTTGAGAAGAATGGCATCACAGGAGTCCTCAACATTTTATGATTCCTTGGTAGGAATTGATCACTCATTGTTCAAAAGAGTGAAATGTTCAGGAGGATATTTGTAGGAGTCATTCACTTGTCAGAAGAATGTCTCGAGATGGACAGACAGAAGATCCTCCCAGAAGAAGAAGGGAAAAAAAAGAAGTAATACTTTGTGCCTAGAATTACACATTGTTTAGGACCCGGTTTTATGGGAGGGAGATACATCAGTTAGGACTCCCAGGAACAGAGGCACTAAAATCTGCAAATAAGTCTTAAAATTATTAAACAAAATTGTCACAGTTGACCCATTTTCTGTCCATGGATTCCAGAGACTTCTATAACCATAAATGAACAGAATTTCCAATGGTCTTACTATATTAATAATAAATATGAATTCCTGTCTATTATAAAGGCAATGCTTCCAAACCAATACCTGAACAGTAACACAGATTTTCACAGTCTGAGTGGTTCAGAGAAGTACACAAGTCTGATATAGCCGGCATACTAATACTACCAGCATGCTAGTTCATCATGAGTCTGGTATCACATATGTTTGGGATCGTACTGGTTGATATTGGTCCATCATTGATCTTCAGAGTATCTAGTTATATCTGCCTAGACCAGAACATGTGCCTGATATCATAGGCAATTAATCTTAACAGGTATTGAAGTCCCAAAAACCAAATATATGTAATGAACAGTGAAGACTGGTAGACTGTACCAAGTCAGCTGAAATGATATTTATGTTTTTTGCACTTGACATAGAGGATTTTTAAGTCTGACTCCCAACAGGAATTGAGTGCATCACTGAGACTATCACAGTCTTCTTCACCTCATGCTGGAACTGATTATAAAGTCTGAACACATGTGGTCAAACATGCACATAGCCACCCAGGTCCTAAACTCACTCATCAACTTGTCATCTGAACCCGTATCTCCACTCCAGTGGGGCACCCAAGCCAATCCTGAAGGCATTCTTCCAGGTCTCTCCAAAACCATCCTGGATTTGTGAAGACCTGTCTGAGTCTGCACACTCGTTTTACCTAAACCATCCTAGCTTATGCTCTCTGGTAGGATGCTAAAGATCTAGTTTTGAATCAGCACTCTGCATGATTTGGATGGAGGTTTTAAGAGATGGTGCCCTAGTCACCAGACTGAGGAACTTTAGGGCAATATCTACAATGCACAAGGATTTCTGAACTAGAGCCTGTCACTCTGCCAGCCCTGTGGCACAGGCTGAGGAGGACAGGGCTTTGCCATCCAGGCTGAAGTCACTCAGGGCAATGCTTCAAGCAGGATGACTCTCCAAAGGGTTTGTAGTCTGGTCTGGCACCGCTCTGACACTATTCTGGCACCAGTCCTGGGTCTCTTGCAGTGACTTCCAGCTCTGTGCTGTGCTTGCTTGTGTAATGTTCCCATGCCCAAACTCTCAGTTTGCCTTACTCAAGTTCTTCCATGTGGTCACTTAGGACAGACTTTGGTACAAGGATTTAAACCTAGTTTTCCCACCTTCTATTTTATGTCTTGCCAACTGAAAGATAAAATCAAGTCTTCTCTTTTTTTCCCCAAGTAAATAATTATATGTACCCGTCAGAGTCTCCTCTTTGTGGCCATAATGTTAGGTTTCCCAGTCCATCCGCAGGAAATCTGTTTGAAGACAAAATAAGCATGACCCCACAGTACTTGCTGCCATCAGTCTACCTCCCCTTCACCATGCCAGCTGGATTACTCTGAAGTGTCATTATATACACAAAGGAAGCAAAAGCCAGCCTGGCAGTCACTGTAGCTAACCAGCGGAGGACTAAAGCTCCAAAGCAGTATCTGTAGCTCACTGCAGTCAGCTGCTACGACATTAATACAAAATACTATTAATACAAGTGCCCTAAACTGAGCAATGACAGTGGCTGCTGTATATAGATTTATTAATCCTTCATGCATAAATAAATAACAATATATGGAAACCAAAATACATTGAGTTAACAAAGAAAACACTACACTATCTTCTCTGGAGATACTAATATTGTTAGTAGTCATGACTGTGTTGGATCTCGGCTATAATTTTAGTTTTCCAGAATTTACAAAGGAGTTGTAAACTTGCTCACAGACAGACAATGCCTGAGGAAAAAAGGCTTAACATTTAATCTGTGCTGAGCTTATCTGATGTGATACCATCTTTTCTTAGTTAAAATATTGTGTGCTAACATTTGCAGATTTTGAAATGTGTGTTACCATGACTGCAGCAAACATTCTATTTTTAGATTCTGTTAATCTCTCATCTTAAAATATAGAATGGCAACTAATAACAGCAGTCAGTATCCTTCTCTCTTGTAGCAATTTAGCTATATTATTAAAGAATTACTGTCCACTCAGATGTACAAAAGTGTTTTAGACACTTGATGAAATTTCATACCAAGGAAAACCTTTTAACATCAAACTAATTTTCTGCTCTATTTACTAACAAGACATAGATCTTAAAATTAATAAGTGCTATTAAAATTCCATTTGTAAGTATCTTATTATACAATGATAGATGTTCTAATCTGTTACCTAGGCAATAAAACAGGATTTAACTAAATATACTAAGAAGTCTACATTTAATAAAGAAGCAAGATTTTGATATTGCTCTCCACATGAAGCATAGAGACATGAATGCCCACATACACATAAACACTCCATCACAGAAATTACTGCAAATAGTCATCAAGATTCACTTCATCAAAATGAAGACAAATTTTCAGAGTTAGGTTTGCTATCCATTGAAATATTCAGAGAAGAGGAGGCTCCGAGGAGACCTCATTGCAGCTTTCCAGTATCTGAAGGGGGTCTACAAGGGTGCTGGGAGAGGACTTTTTACAAGAGCCTGTAGTGATAGGACAAGGGGTAATGGGTACAAATTGAAATCAGGGAGGTTCAGGAAGAAATTCTTCACAGAGAGGGTGGTGAGGCACTGGAACAGGTTGCCCAGGGAAGCTGTGGATGCCCCATCCCTGGAAGTGTTCAAGACCAGGCTGGATGTGGCTTTGAGCAACCTGGTCTAGTGGAAGGTGTCCCTGCCCATGGCAGGAGGTTGGAACTAGATGATCTTTAAGGTCCCTTCCAACCCAAACCATTCTATGATTCTATGATTCTACTGTAATCCTTAGTAATCCCAAAGCACAACAATCCACAAAACACAGCAAAAAATACCAAGAATTGATGTGGAAACAGTTATTTATGTATTTAGAATATAGACATTGACTGTGATACAGTACTCCCAACTTTATTTCCATCCCAGATCCAGCATGTCATACTGGAGGTAGTCTGACAGCTTGCTTAAGGTTTCATTTACCATTTTAATAGAAGTCCAAAACTTTATCCTCTAAGAACCTCAGGAAACACCAAAACAACCGCAGGATTTAAATAGTGAATGTAGTTTGGATTTTCCATGGTCCTCTGGTGAAAAGTCAGTTCACAGAGAGCAATGAGTATTTCACCATCACTGCTTTTGTGATGGTGATCACATCATTTCTGCACCATAATCTTCCTTGTGTTGAGTCAGGAAATGACAGATAGAGTTTCTCCGTACAAATAATTTTCTTCTGATTTGTTTAAACTTACACATATAAACAAACTTCTGCTTCCAGGCAAACCTATACTACCATTTCAGTTTGAGTAAGGAGTGTAGGTTTGATGCAAATCCCTTGGTTGAGCTCTTGTATGTTACTGTAGTTCACTGCATGGAGCAGTTTCAGAGCACCCTAACAGGGATTGTTTCAATTGAAACTAAACCAGAAGATGCACTACAGAACTGGAGTTCCACTTGGTAATGAACACTGGGTCCCCAGGACGAGACCAGATCTAATCTAATCTACTCTCCAATCTATCTATGTAATGCATACCTTGGGACCTTGGCATCAACTCTTTTCCTACAAAAGCTTTCTCATATCGGTCTAAAATACTTGATAGGGTAGATGTATCCTGTAAGCATAGGACAATGTGCATGTTTACAGAGTGAAGCACACACAAAAAACACAGAATCATTTTGTGTCTTACGATTCAGGTGGCAAATAAACTAGACCAAAGTGCAGACTTATTTGCCTAGGACATCCCACTCCCTTTACATTAGGGATGATGATTATGATATAGCCTTGAATTATATGTTTACATTCATCCTCCATGGGACGCCTACCTCATTACACATGATAGATGACTATTGCTTGCAGAGGAGATCTACTCAACATTTCATTTTGTTCTGTCTTCAGTGTATATATGCACATTTCTTTTACTGTACATTATTAAATCCCACTCTGAAGACAGATATATTATCTGTGAGACTTTTTTTCACTTATCTCCATAGGTTACATTTATACTAGTAAATAGAATGGACCACGGCCTGTTTCCTGACACTGAGAGCAAGAAGAATGGGACAATTGCATCCAGGCAGCTAAACTTTATTCCCTGTGGAAAAGGATCACTTTGTCCACACGGTCTCTGGAAGAGTCTTGCAACCAGATGCCACCTTCCCTATCCTGCAGGCATCTCCTGGGCACTTGCAACAAGAAACCTATGTGTCTCAGCCAAAATTATGAAAAGGAGTGTGCTAACAAGAGAGGATTTCTGGTATACTAAGGTCTAAGTCTGTGTCTTGATCTTGCTTAATTTGCTTGTATAAATGGAGACACTTTCCGCACAGACTCTGGCTCATGTTCCCACTTCCCAGTGAGCTGAAGGAGGACTCATACTGATTTTACTGATGTAAGCATTAGGCACAGAGATGTGAATGTTCACATTTTCCAGTAATTTTGAATTCCTAGTCTGATATATCAAGTATCAGATTTTTCAGAGATTTTTCAAAACAGCTTAAGAAATGGTTGTAGTGTGTCAGACCAAAAATCCCTTTGAGGTAACAGCTTGTTCCATGTAACAATTTGTACAATGGTCAATAAGGGTCATTTGGAGAAAGAGTACAACAAAGAAGGTAAATACAGAGCAAATCCCCCAAGGGGGAAAATTATATTCACAATATAGATGCACTTTCAGATTCAGTTTGTGGTAGAATAATATTTTTTCTTTATTCTTTTATATATTTTTATTCTGTCTTTTGACCATCACAAACAATTAAACACATCTTTCAGATTTGTTTCCAAAGTAGTGATGATTAATTTAGAATCCTTTATTTTATATGTGTAATTAGAGTATCTGTGGGCTGCTCTTTTTTTTTTTCCCCCCTCCTAGTTGTATCACTACACATCCATTGACAGAGAATTTCACCTCTGGTTTTGCTACCTTATCATTCTGTGTTACCTCTTCAACTTTTTGCCAGTAGCTTCAGTTTAGGCTGTCTTGTATTATTTTGCATCAACACTCATTTTATATGCTCAGAACACAATAGCTTGAGCAGCAGCTGCGAGCACTCAGCATTTCTGCAAACAAGGCATAAAAATCTAAAAATGTACATTCTAAAAGTGAGGGCTGTGTAATAGATGAGCAAAAAGGAAAAGTTCAGGTTAGGTAACTTGCCAGACAAACCCTCTGGCAGAGATTAAAACTGGCAGGCATTCTTCAAGTAAAGCAAATCTATTGAAAATTACTATTTCATTCAGACTTATTTTGTTTAGTCAACCTAGAGCACAGGTCTGAGAAAATCCCAATCATATTCCTGACATCTATGGAAGCTGAAGGATAGTGGTTTGCTCCAAAACCATGCAATCCCATCACCACAGGAACAAAACATTTCAAATTTTCCAAACTCTAATCCCAATAAGATCTCCCTTACCTCCACATGAAGTTCTTGGATATCTAATTTTTTATTGATCACAGTTGCATTGTAGCACAATCCCTGAAATACTCACCAACTAGCACACCAACCACAAAATACTATGCGTCTCAGAGAAGAAAGTCTAAACAATAAGTAAAAACAGAGAAGGAATGAATGACTATTCACAATCCACACTAATCTGTAGATTAATTATTTCTACAGGAAATTTATGGAACATCCTGATGCAGCTGATATTTCTGACAACATATATTTCCTCTGTTGAGTCATGTATCATGAGAAAGATAGTGTCATCTGTCTCATCTTGCAAAGGAGTTGATCAAAAAAACAATACAGAAAGAAAAATATTGAAAATGTATGTTTTTCCTTTGTTCCTTAACTTACTGTAGCTGTTTAGGTCTGCTGCTTATGCCAAGACCACTTGGGTTTTTACTTCCCATTTCTGTGTCGCATGCAGTAGTGACCTAAGAGCTTTCCTCTTTTTCCAAAGACATTAAAGATACGAATCTCTTCAGGAGTATTTTGGTGTGTGACACTGCATGGAACCCACAAGAGCTGCCATAGGAGATAAGGCATGAATCCTTCCTCTGATTCTCCAAGTCTCCCATGAAAACTGTCAGAGACACAGAGCAAGAGACCATGCAAACTATTTCTAAGAGCTCAAGAAAGCAGTATTAATGACAAAAGACACAGAGTTATAAACACCTATTAATTTATCTAAGCACCAGTGGGGTCTAAATACAGAAGAGGATATAAAGCATTATCAAACATCAGATATTTACAAAGGTTCTCATTCAAAATTCCTGATGGGATACTGAAAGGGAAGGAAATTGGATTAATAAAAATGTCATACACTATTGGAGGCTTAAGTAGTAATATATTTTTCTTCTTTAACTGAAGAGATCAAACACTTGAAGAATTCAGAAATAATGCCAAATCTCTGAACTTTACATATAAGGTTTCTGTACTGCACATTTCTAAAGTGTATAAGGAATAAGTTCCACTCTTCTCAGTAAAGGTCAGGTCTGGAGTTCCGTGTGGATAAAGCACTAAGTGCCATACCAAGCAGAGCAGACAGGCATTCTCCAGAAAATATCACACAGGGAAAGGAGGAGCAGAATTCCTCTGAAGTGCAGTATTTGAGGGAAATCCCTTCTTTAAATTGCTAAAGCAGCCTTTTTTTAGGACTCTGTCCCATGCATATAGCGGGATATGAAACTTGCATCTAACTGAACTATGGATACTTCCACTGAATTTTTATTGTAGCTCTGAGTCATATTAAAAAAATTCTATGTGTTGCTTTCTGACACATCAGAGGGCTGGAGCACCTCTCCTATGGGGACAGGCTGAGAGAGTTGGGCTTGTTCAGCCTGGAGAAGAGAAGGCTCCGGGGAGACCTTATTGCAGCCTTCCAGTACCTGAAGGGGCTACAAGGAAGCTGGGGGGGACTTTTTACAAGGGCCTGTAGTGACAGGACAAGGGGTAATGGGTTTAAACTGAAAGTGGGGAGGTTTAGATTAGGTATCAGGAAGAAATTCTTCATGAAGTGGGTGGTGAGGCACTGGAACAGGTTTCCCCGAGAAGCTGTGGATGCCCCATCCCTGGAAGCGTTCAAGGCCAGGCTGGATGAGGCTTTGAGCAACCTGGGCTAGTGCAAGGTGTCCCTGCCCATGGCAGGGGGGTTGGAACTAGATGATCTTTAAGGTCCCTTCCAACCCAAACCATTCTGTGATTCTATGATTTTATGATCTCAGACAGATCAAATACATGCTTTATACTGCAGATACTGGTAAATCAAGGACTTCTTGCACATGGGTACAAGTGCTGAATCTTGATCATCTAAACTACTAAAATGTTTGAATGATCCATTGCAAGGTTTTGGCACAAATCAGCACTAACATGTAGTGCGTATGAGTTAGTGCATAAGATTTAGCATAGCTGAGGGATCACTCCCAACAGACAGTCTGGATATGGCCACCTGGTTTCAAAGTACAAGAGAGCTAAGGTATACGGATGTTGCCAGACTGTAGCTGTCGGCCATAGGTCCAGAGTCTGGGCCTGGAAATTCTAATTTATTAGTGTGAATGTAGTCTGACTGTCTCTGGAGTCATGCAGCACTGAGAAGAGGGTGGAAAACCATATGTTTTCCCTTCCTACAAAATGCTGTCATCTGAAGTCAGAGCTGAGAGGGACAAGGAAGCAGGGAAATGAAGAGCATAAGAGGAACAGAGAACAGTCAAGTCATAATGTAGTGCAGGGAATGGTTTATGGTCACACAGTCTGAGGAATGTTTATACTTAAGCCCTGCTACCAGACTTTCCTCTGCTTGCATACCTCACTGCTTTTACATATGATTTCCTGCAACAGCGTGTGCTCCAGGCAGGGCACCTAGCCAAAATGCTCACTGAGCTCTGCTCCCGTGTCACCTGTGCCTGTGGGGGGCCTTCACAGGGACCCGTAACCAGGGCAATGAGGTAGACTACAACAACATTTGTGGGTACATGAGAAGACTTCCAGAAAGCAAAGGAAGCATAGCATTTCTCTCATACCTACATGCCTGGGCTCCGTCAAGACCCAGAGGCTGCAGTCATGGTGAGAAAGTGCTGAATTTGTGGAGAAGCAATAGGTACAGCAATGTTCCCACTGCTAGAGTTTGGTATGAAGCTGTTGGTATGCAGGCGACCCACTTGGATGCACAAAGTCAAATTACAAAGTCAGGGGTTTTCACCACCATGAAGCCTTAATTCTGGCCTCAGTTCAGTTAGCAACGGTGACAGATGATGAATCTAGCCTCATGGTTGCTCCTACATGTAATACTGTCTGGATTTCCTTGCACACTTCCCAAGCTCATGTTCGATCAGCATTGCAAGGGGATCATCAGGGGGTAGGGGACATCTCCTGCAGAAATTCCTTGTCAAGGAAGATGTGAATCTTTCAGAAGTAGCTAGTGCTGACCCTATCCGATGTGAAGGAATCAGAGGAGAGAGCAGTGTGTCATGCTTCATCTCTAGATAACTCTATCACGTCTCAAGGTTTCTGACAGTGAGTATCAGAGAACATTATATCATGACGCAAAGAAGGTACAAACTCCCACAAACTTTTTTGCCATAGGTTTTTATGTCATATATATTCTGCAGCCAGCAAAGGGACAGATTTGGCACTAAAATGGTAGCCATAGACAAAATCTGAGACTGCTTTTGTACTATACTTCCCGTCCTGTTCTACACAGTAACACTTACAAACCCGCAAGACAAAGAATTGATGGGATTACCAGTGTAACAATGCATTTCCGAGTGTCTGTGTTTCCCTCACCTTGTCTGTCTGGGACTGTCTTGACTGGTAAACGCTGCTATTTATTATAAATCACCTAGGGAGATTTCAGTTCCTGCTGTCTTTGTCAGTATGACTACCTATGAATAACTTCTTTTCTTCCAGACAATCGTTCAGGTTATGGGGACTGATTTTGATGTAAAGAAGCTGTAGAGTTTTTCCAAACATATTTTTTCATATTGTACTTTGCAACTTAATACTTACTAAAGAATTCTGAGTGTGAAATGTCGCCTGTCTGTCTGACATCCTGTAACATATTTTGGTCTAAGTGTAATTATTAATTACTCTGTAGAACCAAATGAAGGTGTAGTAACTATGGGATTTCATTCTGCTGTCTTATTTTAGACATCTAATTTATGTGCTTCCGGGTGTAATTTCAGGAGATTCTAGTTTCAGAGGCTTAAAAACCTGTGCTGCACTTCATCATTGCCCGGGCTGTGGTGACCCAACACTTTGTGAAACCATGGTGTGAAACAAATCACAGGGCAACCTGTGAAAAAAAGGGGAGTAGTTACATTTAACACTGATAATTTCACCTGTTCAATTGCTGCATAGCCTTGTAAATTGAAATAGTAAATGTTGGTTCAGCTGGTGCAGGAGTATGGCATGAAGGTTAGGAACTTCTTAATCCAGGCTTTCCCCAAAACATGTGTCTTGTAAAGTACTGCAGAATACTGAAGCCTCATTCTCTTGAATTCCCAAATGTTCAGTGGACCATGATGAATATTATCAGAGGATTCAGAACACAAGTAAAATTTAGGTACTTTCTAAAGGAAGCTCTTTCAGTCTGCTGGTGTTTTAGGAAGTCTAGGAATAAAGGCGTACTGTCAAATCACCTGCTTGGAGCAACTGTAATACACTTGAATTTTAGGCCCTCAGTGAATGCTTTTAAAGCAGATGCATACATTCCTCATGCAGTCAATAGAGAAAGCCAAACTACCCTCTGCATTTAAGGAGACAAGATCTCAAGACATGTCTCTCTCCCCAGTAGTTAGTCAGGGAAATAATGTTTTCCCTAAAGTACTCTTTAGGCACCTAAAATTTTCATATGAATTACAGACTACATGTCCCTGCTATGATCTCACTTCATGATCTAACTCAGGTGCTGGTAATATGAATAACTCCTATGAATGCTGCTGAGGATATTAACTGGTAATAGAAAAGCTGCATCCTGAAATCTATTATGCTCCTCATTTTTTGTCATCTAAGATCACTACTGCTCAGGGAGTCTTTAGCTGTTCATTTTACTGCAGCTTTCCGTTCCCTTTTTCCCCAAAGGGATGGTGCAAAGGGATTTAATGTGGCAGAGTGCCTGGGCCCAGAGAGCTCTACTGTGTACAGTTAATGTGACAGCCATGCTGTGTAAAGGAAAGGTCTGATCATTTTTCCTCTGGTCCTGTGAAACATTCACTGAAAATGCAGAGAAAAGCATGCAGAATTAAACTGAAATAGGTTCATGCAATGGAACTAATAAGCATATTAGCACAATGTATTTTTAAGCAGTCTAAATAATATTTTTCTCTCAAGTGGAACATGTTGTTGAACCTATGTGCAAGAAACCCCCCATCATTTCTGTACACAGCCCTTCACAGAAATCTATGAAATGCAATAAGAGCTCTTTTTGGGCAATTTCACTGTCAGGGAAGAATGCAGGAAGGGTGGAACACCAGCTCTCTGATGGAGTAATTTTAGATTTTATTGTAATGCCTGCCAGTGAATATTCCACATGCAGAGATTACTAAAGCAAACTGTAAAAGGCCACAGCCTGCCCTGTAACCCTAAAAGGATGTTGGGCTTGGCTGTCTTCCAGGGCAGCAGGATGTGTGGCCTGGATTAGAACAAGAATATTCCTAACATTCATTGCTTTTTAATGATGTCATGCTTGCTAGCTATTACAAATCCTTTATGCTTTCCTCTGTAAAAGCTCTTCTAATACTACCAAAACTTCCTGATGAGAAAACATTTCAAAATAACGCTGTAAGTATCACATCCATTCAATGATATAAGTACAGAGCTGCTAAAATAGGTATTATTTAAAGAGCAACTCTGTCTTGATAACTGTACTATTGTTACATGTGTGTCAAATACTGTGAAATGAAGTCATCACTACATGCTAAGTGGTTATTTTAATGCTCCTGGTTTTATCAACAAAAAATTTTATATCTGAAAGGCCTTGTTTTGCTTAATTTATACTGCACCTGAGCATGCAACTCAGTGTTGAAAAAAGTGAACACTTTATTTAATACTGATATAATTTTATGCTAAGGAAGATGTAATCATTAGATTACAAAATGAAACATGAATATTCTCAAACATTTTGTGATAATGAACACTGTATTGGCTACCTCTTAACATGACACATGAATTCTGAAAGTCAGCACAATTATTAACTGTATTATTAATTATAATTGTGTTGATTAATTATACATTGCTTTTATCCAGTTACAACCATCAGTTAGTTGCCCAGGAAGGCAAAGTGAAGGTGGAAGCCCCAAAATACTCTTACTTTGGTCATATGAGTTTTGGTTAATTATACATTGATTTTATCTAGTTACAACCATCACTTGCCCAGGAGAGCAAAGTGAAGGTGGAAGCCTCAAAATATTCTTACTTTGGTCACATGAGTTTCTAACAATGTTCCTACTGGTCTCATTGAAACTAAAGTTTGGTGTCAAAATGACTCACTGTCTCACTGTAATTAGAAATGGTTCTAAAATATTATGGGTTTATAGTAAATGTTTCCAGGCACCCCACCAGTGGAACTGATGGTTTTTTGGTATTCCTTTTCAAGAGGTTACACTCATCAGAGCAATGGATCTTGGCACGACAGTAGTCAACATGTCCCATGACTTATTTCATTCTTCAGCAATATCAGGGTAGTCCTGGATAGTGGCCATACAGATGAACAGCCAAATCTGAAGCAATTCAGGGAACACAAAGTGGGTGCTGAGTATCCTCATAGTTTACATGATAGTGGAGCTCCACAAAAAAAGCATATATGGAATTCTCTTCAGAATATAACAATCCAAACTTTTCAAATAATTCCTGAGTTGGATATATCCACACAAGTTTGGAAGTATTTGAAAGGTAATGTTACCTCCACCCTTTCTAGAGAATGGGCCTGAAGGCAGGCCAGATCACTCAGGAGTTTCAGTCATTCCGAGATTGATTCCTACATGGCACTTTCTTCTGGGAACAGGGTCTTTTTGGGCAAACAGGAGGAGAAGGGTTGTAGGGGGGTCCCGCAGGTGAGCAGACTCAGTGCAGCCTACACTGCCTCTCCTGTCATGGCTTTCCAAGTGAGCCAGGCTGCACTGGTCTCATCTCATCTGGATTTCTGTTTAGCAGAGGAAAAGTCTGTTGTCATTTCTCTAAATCTCCACAGTACTGGCAAAGTTAAAGATTTAAGAGGCACGTGTTTACATTTTGAGCTTCACCAACTCCTCGTCTCTCCATGGCAGCTCAGCCTCCTGTCACCCTCACCAAGCCTGTGCTATCCCATCCTCCTGGTAGGGCCTGCTGCCCATGGGAGCTGTGACTGCCTGCACAGGCCTGGTGGGCCTCTTGTGACGGCTGTCCTCACCCAGTACCTGCTTTCAAGGATGGGAAGTTCACACCTGCCACACCAGGCCTGTGCACTGGATGTTTTCTCTGGAAATAGTGTCTACAAAAGGAGTATCTAATTCTGGGCAAACACATTAATCAGAATTGTTTAAAATGTAATTTTTTTTGTCATACCCTGGCATTTCCAAATTGTTGAAAATAATGTTTCCAAGACTCAGCTGGACAAATCCAGGGCTAATCTGACCCAGCATTGTGACTAATTCTGCTTGAGAGGAAGGGAAGGTGGAGCAGACCTCCAGCTGCCACTCCTAACCAACTTGTCTGCAATTCTGTGACCTGCATACAGGGTCGCATCTTTGTCCTTAATGTCATCTCCTTGGACAGAATCCAGTAACAGATGCTTTGAGGGACAACACAGAAAACCCTGATACAGACAATTATGGGACAACTTGCTCCAAGCTAAACGTTTATTGTAAGCATAATGAAATTTATTCTAAATGTAGTTTGTTGCAGGAATGTTAAGATGTTGAAAACGCTTTTAGCAGCCTCCTTTCATTTTAAACACATGAGCATTCCAGACCAAGTGTTTCCAGGAAAAAAAGTCCTTAAACCTGAAATCCTGGTCTTAAACTCCCCACCAGGAATAAAAGTTCTGATTCAGCTGATTCACGTTAAAGAAAAAACAAAGGCTTCCATTACAATCCAGCCCCTAAGGAGCAGTTAGTAGCAATTAGAAAATTATTGCCACATCACAATCCTAGGAGTATGCCCTGAGGGAAAGGTTTTTTGACAGAAAAACACCATTCCTCTGATCTTGCTGCCAAAAGGGGTAAGCACTACTTTCTTATTCACACAGGAGAAAATTCTGGCCCATGAAGGGCAAGCTTTTGTACCTGAAGTCTAATACCTGCCTATCTGTCTAGCCAGATATTTAAAAATTTGTTCACATAATATCACTCTGGAAGCCAATAACTTCAGGAAAGGTATTGTAACTAATAAAACTTGCCTCCATTTATATTTCTCATTGCTCATGGAGATTTAGGAAATGGTTTAGTAAATAGCACAGCAAATTTTGCCACTGGTTCTAGGTATATACACTTCCAGTAACAAGCAGACTTGGCCACTGAGAGGGATAAGACAAGTCACGTGTTTCTAAGAGCAGCTCAGAGAAATTCAGAGAGAAAACAGATTGTTCACACTTTAACATTCCTCAGTCAGAAATCTCTCAATCTGGTTCATGATCACCTAATTTTTCTCATTTTAAAATCTTGTTGGAAGACAAATACTGTTTTGTAAAAAAAAAAAAAAGGACTTGCAGTCATCTAGCTGCAATCCTTTGAAAATATTATCTTCTTTTTTTTGGTGGGGGAGATGAGGAAACAAAGTGTGTGTGACCTCCCAGAGTTAAACAGGAAATGAGTAACCACTGCTGGAACAGAGCACAAAAAGGTCTCTTCACACAAAGTCCTGGGTTCCTCCATCCCCCCTACTTGTACATCTGGAAGGATATCTGCATTTAAAATACTGCTTAAAAAGTAGATATGACTGCCCTATTATAAATTTGTTCTACGTTGCATTTTATCCTATTCACAAGTTGCTCAAGGTCTCACAGCTCAGATTTATAGGGGGACTTCTGACAACAACATTGACACTAATGTTACAAACAGTAAAGCTGAATGTCAAGAGTTTCTTTCCAAAATAGCATCTTGACATATTTTCAGCTGAAAAAAAATAGCTCTATTTCTCTTGAGCTGAAAAGTCGTTTAGGAGAAACCGTATGACCAATGCTGTCAGTATATTGATGCAATTAGCATACATACATCAGATAACTCCTGCTTTATGATCTTATTTTATGAAAAAGTTGCCAAATAAATCAACATGGCTGAGGTGGAATGACATCTTCGGCCAAAGCCATGTATCCTTCTACAGAATATTGCCAGTAAAACATGAAGTAATTGCATCACAGCCCGTTGATTAGCACAACAGAAGATATTTTGGAAGCAAATTTCAACCTTTAGTGCAAGATTCGGCTGCTTTCAGGAACTGTTACTGTATTCTGAATGGAGGATGCAGGGCAGAGCAACCAAGAAATGAAAAACGTATTTTACAGTGAGGCAGAAAAAAACTCAAGGAAGCCTTTCTGTACTTGAACTCAAAAATACATTTTAAAGTTTCATTTTAGGTAAAAGGAAGCTGGCACACATGACAAGCAAAATTGGTATTTATACATGTTCTTTTACTTTCCAGCTATTTACAAGGTCAGTAGGATGTACTGTCATGCACTTCTATCTAGCATCCATTCAAAGGAGAAAAACAAACGTTGCAAATGGAAGTGGAGTCCTATTTTTACAGGCTTTTGCCTCTGTAATCCCAAGGACAAATATTCATCAAAGTATTCTTCTATCTTCTTGTTTTCATTACAAAACCACTAACAACTTAGCACTGGTGACTGTTTCCAGAGCTAAAATGGCTCAAGATTGGAGTAAAAGGGGTGGAAGGTATCACTATTAAATACTAGCAGACCTGCATGGCTGGGGCAGCATCTGTCTGTGTTATGTCTGGCACTAATACATGCCATTAATAATTCACCTTCATAACCACCAAATTCACGCCCTTTTTTCCTCTCTTCTAATAGACTCTTTTTCAATTATGGATCTTTTGTTTATCCACAAAACACTGCAGCAGCCATGAATACGACAAAATAGGTTTTGAATATAGATGCATGAGCTTCTTAAGGGAAATAAACTTTAATACAGATATATGCATTTATTTCAGGAAACAGACTTGCCTACAATTGGGATTAGAGTAGGCCAGGCAGCAGGTTTTATGCATACCTAAACGTGTGAGAACAGCAAAATCAGCTCCAGACTCAGTGGGATCTTAAACCTTTCTGTATCTTTACTTGTGCACCAAATCCCAGGAGAACTGCTGTATATAAGATCCTGCATTAAGCAGTTGTGAAGTGTCTTACAGTTGATATCACTACAGATTAATGCAGAACAGCTTCTTCCTTTTCATTCATTCCTCACCTTTGCCCTTCTGCTCTCTCTTTATCCCAGCCTGGACATCTGGTCCACAACTCAATGCTCTGCTGCTCTGTAGCTACTTCCTATAGCCTGTGGCATTTGTGGAGTCTTATGCACATCTGGGTATATATTAATGTATTTTGCATGTTTATATCTTTCCGCTCTCTGTCATCTATATGCTTTTGTATGTGTACATGGGATGTACAAGACTTGCATTTGGAAATCACAAGTTCATTCTGTCACTCCAGTAAGAGTAATGCAGCCATCTTCTGCATGGTCACACTCTGATACTGGATCCAAATATCTGTCCTGCCTCATTTGTATCTGCCACCACGGAATTACATTATTCAGGTCTCAGTACCCAGAGTCAGTCTTGGAGAAACAGTGGTAAAATCATATTAAAATAACAGACATCCCCTTCCAGGAGCCATTTTTTGCATATAGCATCTACAGGGCAGTTCAACCACTGCCATCAGGGGGATGCTGCTGACCTGGGATGAGTCCTTGTGGCAGAAGAATTCAGCCTTGCCAAAGCTTCTGAGAAGTTTGACCCTGATTTGGGTTCCCACCACCATTATCAATCACAGTCTGCATGTGGACACTGGTGTCTGCATTCGGATCATGAAGCCACTTTTGTTTTGCAATTAAGCAGCGTTTTAAGAAAAAAAAAAAAAAAAAGAGAAACCTTTAAACACAGCCTGGCAATGAACCCATGACCTACAAGAATCTGTAGTCCATTAGCAATCAGTGACCCATCAAGTTCTCTGCTTTACAATCCTCATTATCTCACAGTTGACTGAACTCATGCAACATGACATCTATTTATTAATGTACTTGGAAGAAAAAGGACATTAGGACTATTTAAAAATAGGACTAATTCAGTTATTCTAAGACCCTAATTTTTCAAAGTCTGTCATTTAAAACAGAATAATATAATTATTTGTAATTGTCCTTGTAATTCTGTGTTCTCTAATGGAAATCTCAATGATTGCATTATATATGGCTTATAATAAGTTTTTCACCTGTTCTGGCATTTGAGGTCTTTCTCTGGGCACAGTACCTACCCAAAATGATTCGCTTAAAATGAAAAAAGGGCTACACAGGGACCTGTTGCATGTTCTTGTATTCTCCAGCTCAAACTGCTTCCTGAATGTAAAGATTAACCTTAAAGCAGCGGAGTAGCTCTTTGCCCTCTTCCCTCCCTGGAAAGGAAACTGTCACTTCCAACTATTTCAGAATGTTAATTCTGTAAAACAGCTATGCTACAACCCTGCAACAATGCACAGTTTATTCTGGGTGGCTTTGGAATTGCCTCTGACTCCTGCTCATTTCCCAATAATTACTGATAATTACGCCACTCAAAACAAAATGAAACACAACAGACTCTTTCAAAGCTGCAGAAACAAAGTTTGTCCAGAAGCTGACCTTCCCGTTTGGAGGTGAGAGGAAGTGTGCATGGAATTATATAGGCATGATGAGTTGCTTTCTAACTCATTTTGATAGAAATCAACAAGCATAGGCAGGAGGAAAACCAAGGCAGTAGCTTTGAGTGGCCCCAGGCAGCAAGCTACGTGCAGGCTTAGGTTTATTCAGTGGCTTTAGGAGCTGTCAATGTTCTGCCTCGCCTGTTATCTTAATATACTGCAACAATGGCAATGATAAACAACATACATTTAATATAAACCCTTCTTTGCTTGTTTATAGAAAGAGTTTCTTTGGTCAGCATATAAACGACTTTGAGGTCTTTTTAAGGCTCATTGCCAGAGGAAAAAAGGGGGAAAAGGGCTGCTGGGGGAGCATGAGGAAGACCTGCCAAGTCTCACTTATACTGCAGAACAGTTTTTGTGGTATTTCTCCTTTTTCTGCAGACTGGTTTTACAGCTTGTTTCAGCAAGACACTCAACATCGCACCCATGGTGAGTTTCAGCCATCCTCATTTAAATTGCCCTGGCAGGAGCAAGGGCCTTGTAACTGCTTCTGAACTGCAGTGTAAGAGTTTTGGCAGAAAGAGGCCTTGGACATGTGATGCTGCATTCAAATCCATATAAGAGCGGAGGCACAAAACAACCTTGGAGCTAGGATGCCGTATTCATCGCAGGCTACGTGTGCAGGCATCAGTGGGCCTTGGAGCTGTGACATTTGGGCAGGCGCTCTGACGCTGTATTTCCTTCAGTGCCAGATGTGACGGACAGAGAGGCCTTGGATTTCAGACAGTATACACAGAACAGCGTTCATGGGCATTGTTCCCATGTACAAGTATTCTGTGAGCCACGCAGTGCCCTCAGACATTTAAAAAGCAAATCAAAATTCCTTTTTGTATGAAGGCAGTGTGGATAACTGAGATATCGTTATACCACCTTTAAAGGCAACAGAAAGCAACTAGCCAGATTCCTCAGCTTTTCAAAAATAGCTCCACAGCTGGTTAGATTCATTTGTTTTCCTTTTGGCATTCCTTCCCTGGATTCAGTAAGCAGGATCAGCTGCTATCCGCTGGATGCGCTATAGAAACAGATCTATTATTATTATTATTTATCATCCGTAAATACCGACAATGTGCTGCATCGCAGTTTGTCATACAGAGAGCAGATGGTTTATTATGGTTAATGTTCTGGAGCTCCATCCGATTTGCCAATGCCATCACTCCCGCAAACACTATGGAGTAAGTGATGGATACTGGATTCAGCACTGTCAATAGTTACAATTTTATTGTGCCCCACAACGGCCGAGCAGTATTTTATAAGTTCTGTGGAAGATATGCTGCTCCCCAAACAGAAGACGTACGCTTGGTGCAGAAAGGATTGAATGGAGATCTTTGGTTTGTCTTAGGCAGGAGCTCAGAGAAGGTGACTGATAGTCTTCTCTGACCCTAAACACAAGACCATCACTTGGGTGTTTTTCTGATTCTAAGAATTCTAAAAACCTAAGAATGTAGAATTTTTAGTACAGATATGTCTAACTCTTCCAGTTGCAGGTCAAAAGTGAAAATAAGAACCTTAAAACCAGCAAAGGACCCACACAGACCTCTGAAATCTTCCCCCCTCCTCCAACATACATGGTTACTTTTAATGTAACCATCATAAAACAAAAAATCAGGGAGAGAGCATTCTCCCTCATAGCTCTGGGCAACACGTAACTGTGTAGTACGGATTAATTAATTTTAAGCCAAAACAATTCAGTGTTTGTGAAACAAGAATAATATCAGCCTGATTTTACTTAAGAAATGCAAATGTAATCATGAAAATCTTTCTTCTGTCAATTAGCAGAGCAGTAATTTTAGGCAGGATGCAGTCAGTGTGGCAGCCTAGTAGATTTTAGCTCAAACTTTAATCAGTGGTGGAAGACTAAAGGAGCCTGTAATTGGTGCCAATATATGGTGCTTACTCATCCACATCCACTAGAGAAAGGAGAGAATAACCAACAGGAACCACATTTGATCTGGCAGCACTGTCCACCAGAAAGAACAATGAAACCATTAGAAATAAATCAGTGAAAAGAAGCAAAGAAGCAATGATTTCTCCACAAGACTCCAAAGTATATTTACTGAGAATAAGATGCATGGGTTAGGTTCCCAAAATATTCTGTGCTCCAGGACCAGGACTTCTACCGAAGTTGAGTAAGTTTACACTCCTTTCTTAGTCAATAGCAAGAAACAGGCATCTCAATCCACCAGGCATTTAGACTGAATTTTGCAGTGGCATGTTTTTCCCTGTTAGGCTGCAGGTAGCCTACAGCTAGATTGTATGAATCCACCTGTAGATCATTACAGTCCAAAATAAGAAATTAGATGACAAATCCTCTGATACTGCTAGCCCTCATTTTAGATGACATCTAATACTTTCAGAGAAGAACTAGAAGGTAGTAACAGTGGAAGAAATGAGTTCATGCACTGCAGAAACACTGGAGAGGAGGCATAGCGCTGGCCCTCTGAAGCCAGCCACATTGCCTGTGAAAAGTTCATGGACACTTAAGCTGCTGGAGGCACTTGTGACCTGATGTATTTGGGGACCAAAGTAAAAGGCTGAAGTGATGCAGGGTTAGACTGCAAGCTGCTTGAGAAGTGTCTATTACTTTGTTGCTGTATTAGTTTATTGTTTCTCATTTTTTCTACCAGCTTTGGCTTTAAGTTAAGAAATTCACTTGAAAGAGATCATAGAATCATAGAATCATAGAATCACTGGGTTGGAAAAGACCTTAGAGATCATCCAGTCCAACCGTATCTGTCCACTACTAAACCATATCTTTCAGCCCCCCATCCACCCGTCTCTTAAACACATCCAGGGACGGTGACTCCACCACCTCCCTGGGCAGCCTGTTCCAGTGTGTGATAACCCTCTCGGTGAAGAACTTCTTCCTTACATCCAATCTAAACCTCCCCTGGCGCAGCTTGAGTCCATTCCCCCTCGTCCGATCATCTGTCATTAGGGAGAAGAGACCAACACCCACTTCTCCACAACCTCCTTTCAGGTAGTTGTAGGCAGTGATCAGGTCTCCTCTCAGCCTCCTCTTCTCCAGGCTAAACAAGCCCAGTTCCCTCAGTCGCTCCTCATAAGACATATTCTCCAGACCCTTCACCCAGACCCTTCAGATGATTTGGGTAGCTGCATTCAAGCTATTCTGAAAACAAGGTGAAACAGATACACAGTGTGTAAAGAAATTACTGTGGTTAAAAAATAAAAACAATGAAAAACATACAAATTTATGTGTACACTATAAGCCATAAATAAATGAAAAAGTAAAGATTTTTACATTCATGTGAAAAAAATGCCTTACTGTGGTTTTATGCTATAATTCTAAAGATTTTTTAAAAAAACAACTTGATTATTAAGTGGAAAAATAGATTTTCAGTCCAGCTATTTCCACTTTCTTCAAGACTGAGTTGTTTTACTCACAATGAAGACTTGATGGAAATATTTTAAAAATATATAAAAGACTATCTTAGGTAGGATTGACTTTCACTTCAAAGGGCTAAAAGAGAGAAAAAGACCTCGTTTCCAGGGTTGTCAGAAAACAAGGCCCAGTCCCCAAGAAAGTCAGATACAAGAAGTTAACCTATTCAGGCAGACAGCGGTGAGCTGGAGGAATAATGGTTTGCTGTGTTTCATACTATCACATCAACCTGGGCAATATACTTTTGAATAAAACTGAGAGTATGTGTTTTGGGAAGAAATAATTGGGTGTGTTTGCCTATGGCAACAATGAAGAAGCAACCACAGAAAAATATTATCTTGCATGGGTTGATGATATGGCTATGAATGACTTTTTAATAGTGATGTGCCTCTCCATCATGAAATTACTCCTAGTTTTCATTGTTTGCAGCAGCTACACAGGAGCGGCACACTTCACACTAGACTAATAGCACTATAAATATTCTGTATCATGATGGAAAGTCAGGCAAGTAGCACAGTGAATGTAATTTCTTAGAGAGGAAGAATAACCCATGTTTCCTAGAAGGAGTTTGGTGGCGAGGAGGTACAACTCTACAAAAGAGAAACTAAAGCCACCCTTAAGAAATGGGCACAGCAGCTACACTGAAACCTCCTGCACAGCTGTAGAAGGGAAATGCCCAAAGCCTCTGGATATCAGTGATGAGGCAGACAGGCAGGATGTTTCAGGGGTGTGGGGGGTGTCAACATTGGGAACCATGTAAGGGGGAAACGTGTACATGCAAAAGAGGAACAGGAAATAGGATGTTTTGAGGGAAACAGAGGAAGGAAACTGAGAGGCAGAGAAACAAGAGAAGGAGAAGAAAGGAAGAAAGCAGATGGGAAGAGATGAAATTAGGAAACAGCATTATTAACTATTATGAGATCTGATTTTTTGACAGCTGAAAAAGAAAAAGCGGGGTTTTTTCCTTGTTCTTATGTTTCCATTTAAGTCACTGCTAAAGTTACCACAGGAATGTAAAAATGGGAGTTTCCCAAGACAGTATCAGTATTAATTAATAATTGAATTTGAGAAACTATTGTGAAATTGTTGTATACAATATTCTTTGGGCTTCTAAACTAATTTTAGATAAATAAGGTAGGCTTATATTTGTGTTTCATACCAATGCATTATTTCCTTGCAATTGTTTTTATTCTACACATAGACACCCATCATTTTATGTCAGCTATTCCAGATGTATAGGATGCAATTTTTTTTGTTTGAGTTTTTTTTTTTTAAAGAATTTGTCACCAAAGACATCAAAAAAATTAGACCATGACCAAAATAATTCTCTGTGTTTCACTGGCAGCAGTTTTAAGAGTCAAGAAAAACCCTAATCAGTAACTTTTTAAAAGGGTTCTAAGGCAAGATGTTATGTTTGTGGCATACACACACAGAGCAGGGACGTTAGCCTATTCTTTTCTTTAAAAATGGAAACAGTAACAGTTTTGACATCACCCACCTATGCCGGGCATGCCAGTGTTGTGCAGCATGACTCACAGAGCATGTGGACTTCCAGCTGAAATGCAATGGCTCAGATGTTGTACCTCCTTCACAGTTCCTTTGCCTCCTCCAGGGTATGTGTATATGCATATACAAAAAACACACCGGGACAAAATATCATACGATCATATTGAATCACTCCTGCTCTTTTCTCACACAGTTGAACATCCTGACACGTTGTAAACTCAGCAGAATGTGAGCCAGGACACAGCAATCTGCTGCTTCTGCAGCACTGACATTTTACTCTGAACTCCCTAACCATCACAGCAGAGACTGGAAAAGGGTTACCAGGCTGTTTCCTGACTTTTTATTTTTCTGATCACTTAGGATAACTTAACTTGGTATTCTTATACGCTATGAATTAAAAAAGTGGAGTCATACTGCCTTCATACATACTTCAGGCTTAAAAGCTTTAGTCTTATGAGTTAGGAGTCTACTAAACATATTTGCCAGTAAAAAAACTAAGAATAAATATGGTGGCGAAACACAAGATGGGACAGATTTGCTCTCAGTGGTACTAATATCACCCTATTGTTGATAAGACGTGGCCAAGGACAAAATCTTTCTCCACACTGTGAAGTGGTTTTGATAGCCCCTGAATACACACAAAAGATGAGAGAAACTTTTATGCAACACAAATACCCTTGCTCTGTTCCATGGTAATAATGCATCATAAAAATAGTTATGACTTAGTCATCTCATCTTCCCTCCAATTTTATTAGCTTTCCTTTAACCATTAGATGTTAATGCAACTTCAAAGGTGGAACTTCGAGCAAATGAACTCAGCTTCGTGCATACAGCTTTATATTTCAATTAGTGATGGGCTGCCTCAAAAGGTTCAGGTTACTGTTTAGGACACAGGAGCAGAAGAAACCTTACACCAAATCTCCACCATCAGAGTCAAATGTGTTGCTTACAGAATATCCATAAATACTTTAGTCTTCAGTTCGAGCCAAGTTTAGAAATTGTCTCCCACTATTTCCCTCTGAAAGGCACTCTAGAACCTCATTCTTCTGCTCACTCATCAGCTTCCTCCTGTTATCCTGACTAAACGTACTTGGTGACCAGTCCTGCTCACTTCTTGTAAAAACAACTAACCCATGGCTTTGTACCTCTTCTTGCTTCACACTGTTTAACCTACCAAAGCATAACAACCTGGAAATAGTTACACTTGTCCGAAGAAAAAGACATAGAAAATATCCTTTTTTTGACAAGATGAACAAAAGATTCATACAAGGGACAAGTATAGACTGATCCTGCTTCTCAAGTATTTCTGTTTCTGGCAACAAGCATTTTAAGTTCGAGTTAGAAGCAGCATACAGACCACTGTGATTAATAGCCCCTCTGCTATGAATCTGTTGAGTTCTTTGTGAATCCACTGATAATTTTAGCTTCCATAACATCCTGTGGCAATGAATTCCATGAAGTAATCATGCACTGTAAGGAAAAGTACTTCTTTTGTTTGTTTTAAAGGTCCTGGTCACCCCTAGTTGTTCTCTTGAAAATAACAGCAGAGAGTCGTTCCCTAAAAACCTTTTCCATACATTTTCTGATTTGATAGATCCCAACTCAAATAGATAGAGCACAGTCTATTGACAGACAGTGGGATAGACCCCATTTCCAAGTGTTTCTTTTCAAAGATGATTGGTTCTAGGTTTCCCTTGTATAGATGCCAAAGTAAGTTCAATCCACTTTATCATCTTACAGATGGGATGACGGTAACTACACACTGGACTCAAAACAGATTACTACTACCCCCATCATCATGAAATGGCTATTTATCCAGTTTCTGTCTCGTTCTTAGTAATTTCTTAATATTCCTAACATTTTTTCAGCGTCACAAGCTACCAAGCAGAAGTTTTCAGGGAAGCATCTACATACACTATTAAGATCTCTTTCCTGCATAGCAACAGTTACCTTAGATTGCAATATTCTGTACATATAACTAAGTGATGGGAGAGAGGAGCTGTGTGCCTTGTCTTTATTGACAATTTTGTATGATTTTTTATTGTTCAGTCACTCAGCATTGTGAGATCCTTCTGCAACTCTTCAGTCAGGTTTAGCTTTGAGTACCCTGAATAATTTTGCTTCATATGGAAAATTTATCACTTCATTATTCAACATCGTTTTCAGATCATTTAAGAATATGTTGAACAGTACATATCCTAGCAGAGATCCTGGGAGACTCACTTGATAATCTCCCTCCATTTACTTCTACCTTTTGTTTCCTGATTATTAACCAGTTACTAGTTCTACAAGACGACCTTTCCTCTGATCCCATGACACCTTAAATTTCTTTGAGAGTCTTCAGGGACGGTCCATGTCAAAATCTTTTAGGAACTTCAAGCATACTGTATCAGCTTCTTCGTATGTTCATTGACTTCTCCCTACAAAAATCTTTCTGAAGCTTTCCAACTGGACAGAAGTGAGATACAGCCTGCTAAAACCCTGTTATCAAAACATAAGTCCCAAGCAGCAATTCAGTTTTTAACTTTCCACTTAATGCTGAAGAATTATTTTGATTTACCAGGGAAGTTCCTTGGGTGCTTAACTTCAGTCACATCTTCACGGCCAGAAGGGCTTATCCCAGTTGGGTATACTTACGCTACACCTACAGACCTGGCACAATCCAGTTTGATGGCACCTTTTTGTCACGGTTTAGGCCCTGCCAGAAACTCAGCACCACTCACACACTTGCTCACTCCTCTCACAGTGGGATGGGGAGGAGAAAATATAAGGAAAAGCTCGTGGGTAGGGACAGGGAGGGATCATTCACCTATTGTGGGCACTGGCAAAATAGAATCAACTTGGGGAGGAAGAATCAATTTAATTAGTTACCAGTCAAATCAGAGCAGGACAACCAGATCTTAAAAAACACCTTTCTCCCACCCTTCCCTTCTTCCCAGGCTCACCTTCTCCTGATTTCTCTACCTCCTCCCCCCTGACCGGTGCAGGAGGACGTGGTGCTGTGGTCAGTCCATC
>NW_010224479.1:0-6938 GCF_000690775.1 Eurypyga helias
TGGCAAAATCCGCGGATTACCAGTAATGAACGCGTAATGGGCTTAATAATCGCATGATTTTCAGCTCCCCTTTGATGCAGGCTGGCTTGTTGACAAAAGAGGCGAGAGCGTGTCCAGGGAGCGACCCCCCCGGCAGTCTGCAGGGAGCAAGCGCAGAGGCTGTTGGACAAACCCGATTGATGGGGGAAGGATGCTCATGGGGGGCTGTGGTGGGAGAGGGGCGACCGGGAGGGGTTTGGGGGAGGAACGCTCAGTGCGGCGAATTTCAGTAAACCAGGGTTAAAGCACAGGGCTGGGGATTTTTGAAGGTGGAGTGGGTGCGAGAAGGAATGCTTTCAAGGGGAGGATTAGGGATGCGTAGTAGTTTTGAGACTGTGAAGAAGGAATTGGATGGGGGCTTCTCAGATTTAATTGTCTACGGAGACACTGGAGAGGGCTCGGGGAGGGCGAAGTGGGGACTTAGCTAAAAAAATCGGGAAGGTTGTCTACTTTACATCATTTCATTCGTTAACAGCAATCAGGGCAAACCACCGTGTGTTAAGGTTTCCCTAAACCAAACGTTTGGGAAGCCCTCAAAGGACCGGTTCTGTTCCCTGAGCCACTGTAGACAACAGTCAGTGTGTGCCAGCGGCTGCAGGCGTCAACTGAGGGCTCTCACTCGGACCAGGCCTACAAAACCAGCAAAGCCTTACCCAGAGGGAGCTACGAGAGCGGTTACAAATACACCAAAACCTCGTCGTTGTAGGGCCTCCCTGTCACAGATAAACCCATGGTGTTTCTGTGTGATTACAAAATCTCCAGTTTCCATTGCTGACTGCGACTGCATGGTATGTTTGGAGCCGGTCTCCCTGTATTCATCCTAATCCTGATGTTTGTCAGCATGATACCGAAGGCACTCGGTGGTGCGTTAACTATTTCAGGCCTTTGAGTTGTAGTGAAATGCGGCAAAATTTGTTAGTGGAAACAAACCTTTGGGGATATTTAAATGAAACATATTCTGAAAATCTGTTGTGGGGGAGCAGAATTCGTGCAGCGTATTCCACAGTGCCAGGGAGATTTTGGAAGGTCATGCAGTACTTCCCAAATTTTAGTCAATGCAATTTTGAATTTCCTCTTCGGATCCAAAGATTCCAGTTCCAGTTTTGATGCAGCTCAGATTTTAAAAACTGAGTTCCTTTGCCCCCGCCCCCCTCCCAAAAAAACCCCAACCAACCAAAACCAGACCTTTCTACAATATACAGGCAAGGTAAAGATTGTGCAGAATTATTCTTGCAGGCAAGTGTCGTGCTGCTTTAACCTCTACACATAAACATAAATGTAATTTTTCACCTTCCTTTTCCACTTTAGTAACTCTCTCCGAACACTTCGCATTACATCGGACCGTGGATTTCATTTAGATGCTGTTACCTACAGCTGTGTTTTTGTGCGGTTGTTGTTGTTGGTTTTTTTTTTTGAATGAAAGTAAACAAAACCATGGCCTAGCTTTTTTTTGGTGATGCCCTAGTTTTAAGCTGCAGGAATGTAATGACAGCAGAGAGTTTGCTGCTGTCATTTTCTATTTATATGTTTTTCTTGGGAAATTGGATGGAGTGAAATCACCTCAGTATTTTCTTAAAGTGTGATTTTTATTTAGTTTGCTAGTTTTGCCTGGCCTGTTGTACTGACAATGGTAATAAATGTTTACAAGAAATTCAAACATCACATTTAATTAGGATAAAACAGCTGTGTGTAACGGATGCCCCGACTATGCATATTTGTAGCTGATGAGACTACATCTCCCAGCATACAACTCCCTTTTCTCTTTAGCTGTGGCTCAAGATGGGATACAGCTGACTGGGACCTGTAGTCACTAGAATCATCAGCACCACAGTTGAAGAGGCACTAACAAGAACCCTTGTGGAATTCTTTCAGCATTGCATCATAAACTGTGGCCGAATTATTGAGAAGACTGATATTTCATTATTTGGAGCAATAAATTTTTATTAGTATAAAGCATACTTAAAATGATGTGCTGTTCCATGGGCTATTTTTAGACATCTTTAGAAGATATTTTCAGCTTCCTGTTACAGCTTTAAAAAGGTATTTATACAGATGGTATTTGCCAAGAGTATTTCTTAAAAAAAGTTATGTATCTAAATAAACAGATATTTACCACCTGTGCACACTTGGTTATTGCAGGCAGAAGGATGATTTTTTCCAATGTATTCATTGAAACTGTCAATTTAGAAAATTCCACACTTTGTCCAGTGTTCCAAATGACATCATTTCCCGCAAAAAGAGACTATGGGACTGCAGTTGCTACTGGGATCACATGGCAATTTAACTGCATTTTGGAATTGGTTTCCGTCATAATGGCCTTACTCTGTAAGAGCCTGCTGTAATCTCTGCGTGTTGGTATTGCCCAATGCTCCTTTTAAACCTTTCAGTTTTAATACCAGTAGGGTTAAACTTCTGTTATTATTAGGTATGTCAGATTTTTATCTGTATGCTCTTTAAAGAGGGGACATTTAGTACAAATCTTAACTGTTGTGTTGCATTATTTGGATTTCTTGATTCCGCAGTGAAAAGCTGCCCTTCTTTCAGTGCTTGACATGTAGGTTATTCAAAAGGTTAGGAAAGGCAGAGGCTTTCAGTTTCAGCTTCCCCTACTTGCCGTCCCTGTTTCTTTTGTTGTCTACCACATATATTTGATGCAGGTGACAAACAGTGTATTTGAAGTTACTCTGAAGTCTAAAAAACTGGTGGACTCTGGGGTTTGGTTTTGTTTGGACTAGGATTTGTATCACCTAATAACACTCACCTAAATATGAGATGTATAATCAGGCTGTTGTCCAGGCTGTCTTGGTTCAGTGGAGGGAGACAGGCACCTCCAAATGATCATTACTCCTGTGCTTACACTGGTGTCTAAAGCAGGTTGGGCAAGTTGCTGCTCAAAGGTGACTTTTTCTATCTGATAGTTTCTGTGACTATGGAAGAAGCTGAGATGACCACCTAGATTAGACTCTTAATTTTTAGATGGCTAAAATTAATTACCTGTGGTGATTAAATGTTATCTAATGGAAACCTTCACATGAATGATACCTGTGACCTGCAGTATTGTGATCTTGAACTTGCCAGAACTTTATAGTTGGCTTGTGAAGTACTGATGCCCAGCCCCAGCTCTTCTCCACTGAGCTGTAACTATTTTTGGAATCTACAAACTGGATGACTATGCTGCAGGCTTTACGTCGTCTTGGTACTATTCCTGCAACACCCTGGTGTGATGACATCTGTAGGTATCTGCTCGGGCAGCTGTGCCATTGGGAACTCCATAAAATGCCAGTACTGTAGCTATGATTAATAATCACATGATGTTTAGATCATCAAAAGTGCACACCTAGGGTGTATCCTGCATCCAAACTGAATTTATCCGAAAGATGTCACAAAGACTTCGGCCTTCGGAATAACAGCATATGCAGACGTCCCACGCTCTTAAACTGCAGCAGTTCTGATTTAATTCGCTTTCTGCTAGAGTCTTGAAAAGTGCTACACAAACTGCCCCACTTTTGCCCCTCTGAGCTGAGATTTATGCTTCCCTGGTAGCTTTTTAAAACAACATTCAAACAGGACGTTTTCAATCAAGCTAATAATTTTCAATCTACAAAATCATTAGGGCATCACAATGTGGTTTTCTTATTCTAGCTGTAAGAGAAATGAAGTAATGCTCAGTCCTGAGTTTTATTTTTCTGTTGAGAATTCCCTGATGGAAGTAACCTGGAATTCAGGAAAATCAGCAAAAGCAAACTACAGTAAAGACCAAAATATCAATAGAGGGAAAATCCTTTTATGCTGAAAATTAATACAGAATATTGTTATTATTTTTGTCCCTCCATTTTTCTCCTACTTTTTCATATGTGAAATATGGGAAAAGCATGGCACCTCCCAATATCTTCAAAAGCCTGAAGCAAGATGGAAAAAATCCAGGCAGCTCAGGAAGATTTTGTCAGGGTCCTCAGAGCTCATCTTTGAGTCACCCAGATTCCACATGGTTCCTTCTATCTGCAGCAAAATGTCACTGGAGAGCTGGTGGCTGGGAAAATTTGCTTTTCATGTGAAACGGGAAAATTAAAAGGCATGTCAATATAGTCTACAAACATTTTAAGGAAAATTAAAAATGGAGGGGAAAAAAGAACCATTTAAATATTGATTCCGCCCTCCCCCCACTTTAGAATCTTAGCTGCCTCAGCAGTTGAAATGGAAGTCTTGCTAGAAAGCCTGTGTGTGTCCTGACTTGTTACAGAAAAAGGAACAAAATAGACATGTTTGTCTCAAGAAGTGCTGGCATGGCATGCCGGGGTATGCCAATTGTGCTGTCTGCCAGGTTCATGATGGTAGAGTGTAAACGGGCTCACTGGGACCACCTGCATAACTCTTTGGCATAGAAACCTCCAAACAGCTTAAAGCACCATTAGTAGAAAACCTAGGTTGAAGTATTCTATAGGCTGGGTCGAATTCACACAGGACAGGACTCCAGCACAGGTACCCTTTCTACAGTTCTTCCCAACCCAAAGAGGATACACTTTATTGAATGTTCATCTGTCAGTGGGGAACGCTTGCAATGTCTCTGTGTTCAATTGCTGAAAGTTTAGTTTTGTTGACAAGACCTTCTTTTGCTGTAAGACAAACTGTGAAGCAGAGAACAACCAGAATATTTCTTCAGCTAGCCTTTAGCCTACTCCGTTCGTTAGGTGGTTCTGTTTTAAAAACGTGAGGGTATATTAAGTTGCTGTTTTCATTTGCCATTAGTAGTCTGTGCATGAAGGCCTGTATCCTCGCTGGAGTCAGTGACAAAGCGCCCATTGACCTCAGTGTTTCAGGATCAAACCCTCAGTCATTAGCATGTTGTAAAAACAGCTGTTGTCCCAGCCAATGTTAATGGGCCTGCCTACAACTGTCAGTTGTTTAACCTAAAATTTAGCTTAGCAATCACAGCTAAAATTACATGTCAGACTGTTGATGCATAAGAATACTTCATACGGAGTCGTTGAGTCTGTGCTGCTCTTAGAGTTTTATGATTATTAACATTCAAGCAAGAGATTCTGAAATTAGATAAAGACCAGAATTTTCAGATGTGAAGGAGATTAGTTCTGATGAGAGGATCAGATTTATAATCTATAAACTCAATTTTTTTGTATTACTACTCCTTTTCTTCTTTAAATAGCCAGATCTAGTTGCCTTCTTCGTACAACCAAACACAACGTACTTTTTGCTATGTTCAGTCATATAAACCTCTTCAATCAGTTGTCTCTTTTAACAAGCTTGTTAGCTGGGGCAAGCTGAGGATATAATTTTTTTGGTGTCAGTTAAACAGTTATATTAAACTATAATTTAAGTCTTCTATCTAGAATCAAATAGCCAAGGTGTGGAGATATTTGAAATCTGAACATTGCTTAGTATTTTGCACAACAGGTTTTACACAGAACCAAGGATTCTGGAGAGTCCAGGAGTTAAAGGATAATCTGTTCTGGAGCAGGAATTTGCTGCTTACGCCTTTTTTAGTTGACAACATAACTGAAGTTTAGATTCAGTTTCCTTACATAGGTGGTGATGTGGTATGACCGTAAGAAGTAAAGACATTGTTTCATATTTGCTGGCATAAGGGACATGATAAAAATGGAAGTGAGATCACAAGCTGTATGCGATGGTTTTCTCAGGAAAGTGAGTAGTAATTTGGATTTTTAGCATTTTTATGACAACCCTCGCCCCTCTCCCTGATGGTGGTGTTTTCTTTGGATATGGAGCGGAACAAAATATTAGCAGAGCAATAAGGGCCATTATGAAAAGAAACTGCTTGTTGTGCAGTTCAAGCTCAGTTTCAGGAGGAGGAACCTATCAGGGAAGGAAAATCTCATATGCCAGATCCCATTAGATCTTTCGTAGAATATTTAAGTGCAAGCAATATGGTGCAGCCTCATATCTCCATATACCTGGAGATAATCTGAGTCTCCACCCTAAACACAAAGGTGTCTTTCCTTCTCAGGAAATTTCAGTTCTTCCAATGTATTAGGTGTCCAATTACTTGAGAGATTTGGCAGTGTGATTTCTTCTATGGATTTGAAAGATGTTTGTTTTCTTGCTTGCTTGCATTCATTGCAGTAAATCACTCATGTATTTATTAAAATAAATCCTAATATTTCCATTATATTTGTGTGTTTAAAGGCATACATTATCTCTTTACAAAGACACTTTCTTTTTTTACTTTTTTTAACCTTTACAGGAATAATCAAAATAATTGTGTAGTACTTGACATTTATCCTGTCATATTCTAATTACTGCCTTGTGTTGTTTTACTGTTTTATGTTCAAAATGTGTAATGTAATCCCTTGTAAGAGACAAGATAAGAAGAGGAAAAAAGCTTATTTTACAAAGACAAGAAAAATGATGAGGTGAAAAAGGGAAAGCATTGGCAATGTTAATTCACAGCAGCCTGCTGAAAACGAGATTGGAATCATTAGCTCACTCTACAGAGGTCACAAGATTGCCATTCTATGACATAAATTTCAATTAATATAGACAGTGTCTCAACATGAAAGTAGCAGTTGACCTGAGCTGAACCCAAGCTAGATGAGAGGCTCATTACCAATAACAGTTAGCAAATAGGAATTTTCCTGCAAGTGCAAACGGAAAAGCAGAGTTACAGAGCTTCAGAACACTTTGCTCTGCTGCTAACTCTCTGGGTGGAATTTGTGAATGCTTGAAGGTAACGGTTGTGGAGTGCTTCATTCCCATCTCACTGCAAAAGCAACCTACTGAGAAACCCACAGGAAAAAATACCACCACCTGATGCAATTTCCAGTGCTGTCTACAAAAAACATCGGTTTAGGATCGTTTCTGAACACAAATTCTAAAAGTGTTGAAGTTGATCCAATGCCTTTCAAGTTAAACTCGAGATTCCTGCT
>NW_010224479.1:6969-17816 GCF_000690775.1 Eurypyga helias
CTTGGGTTTAAATTTCTTATTTGCTCGGGGAAGCATTAACACTGCCAAAATGACTTTCATCACTTTAAGCTGGATTAATGATACAGTAATCATTTGTTATAAAATCAGAATAATTTTGGTTTGAAAGGACTTCTGGAGGTCATCTAATTCAACTCCTGGTTCAAAGCAGGTCCAGCGACGTGGGGTTGCTCAAGCCTTTGTCCAGCTGAGTTTTGAGTGTCTTTGAGGATGAAAATTCCATCTCTCTGGGCACCTGGTCCTGTGTTTCCAATCAGAATTTCCTGAGTTGCGATTTGTGTCTGCTGTCTCGTGTTATCGCTACATACAGACATAAAGAGTCTGCAGTTGAAGACAGCAATACAATCTTCCCTTATCCTTCTCTTTTACAGCTGAACAAAGGTGGTTCTCCAAGTGTCTCCATCTTGGTGGCCTCCGCTGCACTTTCCCCAATATGCTGGAGAATTTGCTTACCCAGGAGAGGTAACAGGAGGCTGCTTACATAGCTTTGATTTAAATACTTCTGGCTAGCATCTTGTCTGTTGCTTTGACAAATAAATTGCTTTTTAACATCATTAAAAAATTCAGCTATGCAAAATAAAACAATACTGTCTTTGGCCACTCTCCTGAACCTCTCTGGGTTGACACCTGTGTTGCCATACATGGAAAGCTGCTGGATCCTCAGCAAAGCTCCCGGTTGCTAATGTCAAGTAACAGTTGACTTCAGATAGTGCAATAGGTGAAATGCTCATCAGATCACGTACACATCTTGGATTTGTGTTCTTGTAGATTCTAAACATAACTTCTTGCAGCATGCCATCCTGTACTGCTCAGAACAGGGACAACTTCCTGACAGACCCACATCTGCCCAATCCTGGGCAGTGCAGGATATATTTTTAGATGTTGGTAGTAGTTAGAGCAGTCTTAGAGCTACTTTTCCTTGGGTTTGGTTACCAGAAAGGGACTGTTGGAGTACCAGGTGCACCAGACGTAACCTCTCCGAACACCAGCACGTCCTATCTATCAATTGATTAAGAAAGTACGACCGTCTAATTTTTTTTTCTGACATCCAGGGATTTTCCCAGATGAATAATTAGATCAGCTCTCTGTTTTATTGTATTGCTGGAATGGAAGCTAAGAGTTAGCTCCTTTACCTCTCTGCCTCATTACAATATGTACTGTCTCAACAGGACTACTGCCCATGGCTTTTGCTAACGAGATACACAGGAAAAACCCCATCCCTGGTAGCGTGTGCATCTAGAGCTCCTTACATAATATCTTCATTAAAATGCTCATCACAGGGTTCTGCTAAGAGCCAGGTCAGACTGCGATCAGCTTTTTAGGCCATGTTCACTTTTGGACTTTTTTGCCTGAGAAATTCCACAGGTTCACATGCTTGATTATGCAATTATTTTCTTGAATTCATTAAAAAACTACCCCCCCATGCTCAGTTTAAATCCCCAAAACTGATCTTGCTCATAATTTATATTCTGATAGTAAAACGTTCAGTGACAGAAATTTTGAGTTTTCTCCTAAAAATGTTGGTTGGTAATGAAAATTCCGTGATATTTTGTGTTTTGCCTGGGGAAGACCAGCAGAGGGTGCCTGAGAGGGAGGGAGGAAACCCCGTCCCGTATTTGTGCTGGAATGCTTAACAATACGTCTGTAAAAAAAGAAGTAGTAAACTTCAATTTAGTTATCTGATAAAACCAAAGAGGAATACATTAATGAAAATGAAGGCAAACTAACTGCCTCAGGAAAACTGTGCTATTAAGAGGCTGTCAGAATGTAGTACTATTAATTAAGGAAAAAAAAAATCGTGGGATTAGGAAAAGAATTTGGCTAACAGCTACTAAAGGACTGGCTCCCTGAAGGATCTTTTCATGGGTTTTGGGAGATACTCCCTCCATAAACTACCTCTGTGTAAGGAGATGGAGGAAGAGAAAAATATTTGAGTGCCGGATGCTGAGCAGGTTCCTAATTTGTGTTCCCCCATCAGGAGTTTGTTTCTGCTGACTATAGCAGATGCTCAGGGAGACAAAGCTCTGCAGAATCAGCCTTTTGGACATCACCTCTTTTCTTCCTGCTGTCCCTCACTTAATGTTAAATGATATAAGAGAGAGTTTTCACTAGTTCCCTGTATGAGTAGTCTTTTGTACCAGTGAAATGAGTGAGCCCACACAGAAAGAATCCTTTCTAGGTCAATTTAAAAAGATTTAAATTGAATGAATATTGGTTTTATATATCTGTGCATATATTTGGAAAATTCCAAATGTGGAAAAGGGGGCACAAGTCTTTCCATTGACTTTGGTGACCTTGTAATCCAGCCCAGGGTGACAGATGCAGAACTGGAATCTAAGAATCAGAATGTAAATATCAATGATAATGTCTTCCTCTTTTTCACCATCAGGAGAAGTTTGTTCCATATGAAGAAAGCGAGAAAGATTTTTTAAAGAAAACCATGACATATTTGCTTTCCCTTACATAACCAGATACAAGGTGACCATATGACACCATATGACATGGCATCCTCAGGTATGTTTTAGCCTTTACCTAAAGCTATTCCTCTGAGGAAAAGTCCCATGTATATTTGTATCTTGACTTGTTCTAGTATTTCATTTGAATAATCATGAAGAATTACATAGTAGCAATGTCACAAAACCAAAATGGCATTATCATCAAATGGAGTTTTGTTCACTTTACCTGAACATGTTCTGTATTTGTTATTTATATAAACACAGGTGATTTAGGCATATGCCTTAATGTAGACTAAGAAAGTGTGTTATGAAAAGGAAATGGGTAATATGACTTAAGGACTGTGGGTTCCATCACTGTCCCATCATACTAAAAAAATCTTCCTATAAATGTCCCATCTCCTGCAGAAAAGATTTGTGGCAGGGGGGTGGTGGTGTCTGGATTTCACTTTTTATTATTTCTGAATAAAAGTACTTTTAATGCCAATAAACAAGAAGAGCAGTCAAAGTAGTGTGGTCTAGAGGAATCAGCAGAGCTCAGGCAGTCCTGAATAAAATTCACCCTTATGCAAAGGACACATCTGGAACACTTAAGTCACATTCAAATATCTAATGACGTCAGTGAGGGAGACTTGATGTGCAGGAGGTCTTTGTCTGGAGACAGACGTTGTCCTTTAAAAAGTAACATGCCTCTTTTAAACAGATAAGGGTTAATGCAGGTGTCAGTAAAAGCACAGCAAGCACTTTGCAAACAAAACAGAAAGCCAAGCAGTTTATAATCTAATTGAAAAGTCATGATGTGAAATTTGGAAGAAGGGCAGGGCCCAGGCTGGCGGCAGGGGGCTGGGATCACTGAGGATTTATAGCTTCAAACACAAGTGTGACACAGTGTGCTGGTTTGGGTTGAGATAGAGTTAATTTTCCTCACAGTGGCTAGTATGCGTCTATGTTTTGGTTGTGCTGAGAATAATATCGATAACACACTGATGTTTTTAGTTGTTGCTTAGGGATGTTTATGTCAAGTCAAGGACTTTATCAGTTTCTGATACTGCACCTGTGTTCCCAGCTTCTTTGCTACAAGAAGAGTAAGAAACTTCTCTAGAAGAAGCTGGGAGAGGACACAGGCAGGACAGCTGACCCAAACTGACCAAAGGGGGTTTTCGTGCCATAAAATGTCATGTTCAATATATAAGTTGGGGGGAGTGGGTCTGGCTCGGGCTGTCTTTCCCTCTGGCTTTTGGAGGTCTGGGTCTGTGGGCTCGCTGGCTCTTGGGCTCTGGCTCGGGCTCTCTTGGGCTCTGGCTGTTCAGGGACTGGCTGGGTGTCTGTCAGCAGGTTGTGAGTGATTGTAACATGTGACTTATTTTCCATTATTTTCATTACATATTATTATTAGTAGTAGTGGTAGCATTGTTAGTATTATTGGTATTGTTAGCATTATTAGTATAATTATTTTATCTCATTTATTTTGAATTACTACACTGTTCTTATCTCAACCCATGAGTTCCCTTGTCTTTTCCTCTGATTCTTCTCCCCATCCCACTGAGGGATGTGGGAGGTGAGCAAGCGGCTGTGTGGTGCTTGGTTGCCGGCTGGGGTTAAACCACGACACATTGGGTACAGCGCAGAAAATGGCTTTACTTCTTAGACTGAGGAAATCCCCACAGGGGACACCTCCAACAACCGGGAGTCATCTCCTTCTGTGTCTGAAGTTGCTTCCTATGTTTGTCCTGGCTGTCTGAATAAGAATTGTCTTGCCACTGTGTCTTTTTATATTACTACTCTGTTTTTCTGTGATGCTCTGTTGTTTTCAGGTGTTCTTCTATGTAACTTTTTCTGAAGGAGGAAACTGTGAGGTGTGAGGTTGAGAGAGGGGGAAAGAATCATAGAATCATAGAATCACTAGGTTGGAAAAGACGTTAGAGATCATCCAGTCCAACCGTATCTGTCCGCCACTAAACCATATCTCTCAGCACCTCATCCACCCGTCTCTTAAACACATCCAGGGATGGTGACTCCACCACCTCCCTGAGCAGCCTGTTCCAGTGCGTGATAACCCTTTTGGTGAAGAACTTCTTCCTTACGTCCAATCTAAACTTCCCCTGGCACAGCTTGAGTCCATTCCCCCTCGTCTGATCATCTGTCATTAGGAAGAAGAGACCAACACCCACTTCTCCACAACCTCCTTTCAGGTAGTTGTAGGCAGTGATCAGGGCTCCTCTCAGCCTCCTCTTCTCAAGGCTAAACAAGCCCAGTTCCCTCAGTTACACCACTTAGAGTTTGCTTAACTAAACAGTTACAAAGACTTGCATAAGTGTCTTTGCTAGTAAGGAAAACATTCTGTGGGTTTTCTAGTCCTAAGACCAACTGGCCTGACCTGGCTTGTGTCTGTAGCTGATGCCCCTCAGACATACCCCACATTCCTTGGTATGGTGTTTGTGAGCAAAGCCATACCATGAGCCACGGTAACAGTTTAAAAGTATGGATGATCCTGTGCCAGCGTACGACGTGGGGGTTGGAACTAGATGATCTTTAAGGTCCCTTCCAACCCTAACCATTTTATGATTCTATGATTCTATGACTCCTGTGGAGTGGCCCTGTTTGACTTACTGGTACAGATGTAGCTTACTCTGGCAAAAAAAGCAATTCTCTCGTTTACCTTCTATTGCTTGGGAACAGGTTGTACTAAGCTGTAATGCAGTGGCCAGGAAGGCAGCATTTTCAAAATGGATAGAAGACACAGTAGTTCAACTTGCCCTGGTTAGAACCAGACTCCCAAGTTTTAAACTGATGGGAGCTCACATACAAAACCTTACAGACTGAAATGAAATGGGTGCAAGGAGTAGGTAAAATTAAGGAGAGATTTGAAGGAAGGAAAGGTGAAAGTTCTTCCTTGAAGTCTAAGTGGCCTGAGTAAGAAGGCAGGCAGAAGGGGCTGTGTGGGAAAAACCAAGATTGAACAACATGCTAAAAGCTGAAATGAGAGGAGATTAGGGTAGCTAGGAATGCAGAGGTTTAAGTGCACAAAAAATCAGAGAATTCTGACACAGAAAGCAGACAGCTTGTGCTCTTGGTAAGCAAGAGGAGAAATGTCACTGACATAGCCACAGCAGAATTGTACCTGAAATCAGCGTTGGATCAAAATGATTCCTGCACTGAAAAGGCTCCAATGGATGTCCCTTACCTAGCATAAATTTTAAAGTTTTCAGTGAATTTTGTTACAAAAGAGACATTTTATTCAATAATAGTTTGCAGTTAAAACAGATATACATTATTTCTTGATTTTTTAAATTATATATATCCACTGCCTGACCAGACAGATCTATGCAAGCAGTATTTTTGGCACTCTGTTACATTTACGTAGGACTGTCTTGATCTGGATGTGCGTGTTTTTGTCTCCTCTTCCAGCATCACTAAACCATATGGCAGTAGTAACACTCTGAAGCAGGTAGCATAGAGTCAAAACTGGCCTTAATTCACTTGCACTCACTTTATGATGGATTCTCCGTGAAATTTTGTTTTCCTAAACAAAGCAAAGAGCTTTTCTTCTTAGAAGCTGTTCTAATTTGCTCACGGGGGAAGAGGAATACAGAAAAAGGCAATATAGTGCTGCTCTACTTACTGCTATTCATTTTAATGTTATTGTACCTGCATAAATAATTTAGTGAAGTAAGAGCGTTATTCAAATCTATGTTTTACACAGACACTGAAATAATCTCAGATAATTGCACTGGAGCTTTATTTGCTCTAACATGGGTCAAAGAAATTGCATCACAGCACTGTGGAAAATATTCACACCCGTGCTCTCACAGTATTACTACCAAGGTTGCTATCACGTCGCCTGAGGCCCCCTTGTGAACATTCAAAGAGGAAGCACTTCGCCCATAAATCTGTGAAAATGTACTCATTTTATAAAATCATTGAATCACAGAATGGTTTGGGTTGGAGGGCACCTTAAAGATCAGCTAGTCCAACCCCATGCCAGGCAGGGACACCCTCCACTAGACTGGGGTGCTCAAAACCCCATTTCCAATGATGAGGCATGCACAACTTTGCTGGGCAACCTGTGCTGGTGTCTCACCACCCTCACTGCAAAAAAAGTATCCCTTACACTCAAACTAAATCTACCCACTTTCAGTTTAACTGTTGCCCCTTGTCCTGTCACCACAGGCCCTTGTTTAATGTTTATCCTCATCTTTCCTATAAATGCCCTTCAGGTACTGGAAGGTGCAATAAGGTCTCCCCGGAGCCTCCTCTTCGCCAGGCTGAACAAGCCCAACTCTCTCAGCCTGTCCCCATAGCAGAGGTGCTCCAGCCCTCTGAGCATCTTTGTGGCCTCCTCTGGACTCGCTCCAACCGGTCTGTATCCTTCTGATGCTGGGGTCTCCATAGCTGGACACAGCCCTCCAGGTGGGGTCTCACAAGAGAATCCCCTCCCTCGGCCTGCTGGCCACACTTCTCTGGATACAGCCCAGGATACGGTTGGCTTTCTGGGCTGCCAGCGCACACTGCTGGCTCATGTCCAGCTTTTCATCCACCAGTACCCCCAAGTCCTTCTCCTCAGGGCTGCTCTCGATCCATTCATCCCACAGTTCCATTGTACTTTTGCACACACAGTCTTCTCAGTGCTGCACAACTGCAGAATAAAAATCAATATATAGAAGCAGTGATCTAATAATGTATTTCAGCCTTATTGCTTTGGACACAGAAGGCAGCTTATCTTGCTTTTATTTACATTAAGTGTGTCAATATGATTTGTGTAACTCTTAAGAATAAGGCACGTTATCGTGTTATGTGCTGAGTTTAATTGATCTGTTATCTGCTGCCAGAGTCAGCATGGGGAACCTCAGCAAAGTTCATAGCAGGGTATGGAGCAAGACTGTGACCTCTTACACTGGTAACTATTTCTCACTGTGTTTCAGAGCCTGTACTTAGCTTTACATTCTTTCTTGCACTTCCCAACTGCAGTTAAGTACATTGAATAGATAACAGAATATTCTTACCGAGCTCTAAAGTGCAGTCTGCATCAGTCACAGCCCAAAATGCAACAGAACTGTCATTCTTTCTGTGGATGTTCAGGTTGACTTTGGTTGACTTTTAAAAACTCTTACCTGTAATGGTCTCTTCACAAAGTGAAAATCAGCTTCTCAGGTGGAAACTAAGTTCAAGCATTAGAAGGAGATATATTTTTTCTTTTTCTTGGGAATTCAGATGTTGGTCAAATGAGCCAGCAGTGTGTGCTGGCAGCCCAGAAAGCCAACCATATCCTGGGTTGTATCCAGAGAAGTGTGGCCAGCAGGTCAAGGGAGGGGATTCTCCCCCTCTGCTCTGCTCTTGTGAGACCCCACCTGGAGTGCTGCATCCAGCTGTGGAGCCCTCAACATCAGAAGGATATTGACCACTTGGAGCGAGTCCAGAGGAGGCCACAAAGATGCTCAGAGGGTTGGAGCACCTCTCCTATGATGAAAAATTGAGGGAATTGGTCTTGTTCAGCCTGGAGAAGAGAAGGCTCCGGGGAGCCCTTATAGCACCTTCCAGTACCTGAAGGGGCTACAAGGAAGCTGGGAGAGGACTCTTTACAAGGGCCTGTAGTGACAGTACAAGGGGTAACGGGTTTAAACTGAAAGTGGGGAGGTTTAGATTAGATATCAGGAAGAAATTCTTCACAGAGAGGGTGGTGAGGCACTGGGACAGGTTGCCCAGAGAAGCTGTGGATGCCCCATCCCTGGAAGTGTTCAAGGCCAGGCTGGATGAGGCTTTGAGCAACCTGGTCTAGTGGAAGGTGTCCCTGCCCATGGCAGGGGGGTTGGAACTGGATGATCTTTAAGGTCCCTTCCAACCCAAACCATTCTGTGATTCTATGATTCTATGATATGATCCTTTAGGAGATGTTTCAGTTTGATTTGGTGCTTTGTCGAACAGCTCTTCTCTAGGTAGTTAGTGGCTCTGAAGCAACAACAGAATGAATGCTGCTGTCAGCACCCAAAGCTGAACTTCCAGCATGGAAAGCCAGAGCACTGCTGGACATCAAGGTGAGACTGGGAGCTGGCAACCCTGAACTCCCATCCGTCTTTGCCAGTTGCTTTGGAGTTGAGAAAAAATCTCAGTCTGGCATGATTCAGATGGGTTACAGCAGCCGTGTGGAAAAGCTGCAGCCTGTGGTATGCTTTTTACTGCTACTGGGGGGGATCTCAAGAGGAATATTTTTAACAGACATGGGTGTGTATAATTAAGATAATTCCTTAAGTATATTTATCTATCATTAAGATAATACTAATGAGATGAGCATATTCACTTTTTGTAAGTTGAAAACCAGCAAAAATGAAAATTACCTTGTAAGGACCTTGTAACTTTTTCCCATGCTCTCCTTCCCATGCTCAGTCTGACACCAAGTGTGCCTTTGCACACTGAGCAGGCACTTCATGCCTGTCTTCGTAATCTTGGGATAGGCAGTGAAATCACCACTGATAGTTACATATACGTACACACAAGCCAGGCATAACTGAACTTTTTTTTTAACGGGAAAAAATTTACTTTATTCGATTGTGCTGTGAAAGAAGGGCTGAAGCACAGAGTCACAGGATAAATCCTCACCGCTCCCCAATCGCAGGATGCTGAGACCTCATGAGATTCTCCTCCGCATCCTTTCTGCGCTCACTCTGAGCTGCTGCATGCCTCTCTTTGGGGATGGCTGGGAAAATTCCCCCCAGGGCAGCTGCGGCACACGTCCTCCTCCCTCTTCACATTGCCTGTTCTGGTGTGTTGGGGGGCAGAGCTCCACAGTCCTCTGTGTACCACTCGCACTTAACTCAAGGAGGAAATAGGACCCTGATTTTTTTTTTTTTACCAGGGCTTATGAAGATCTGACATGGATGGACAGCTGAATTTTGCAGTGCGAAAATTTGTTCATCGTGTCCTAATTTTCCACTCAAAAGTAAGGAAAACACTTTAAATCACTTGCTAGTTATTTATATTATTTATGTTTTGTGTGGCATTAAGGTTTCATTATGCTATGCATTGCACTAACAAAATAGTTCTCAACTCTGTGAAACAGGAGAAAACAGGAAAATACAAAGAATATCTGTAACCATAATGTATGACTCTGAGCAGTCAGCTCCTGTGATAGTCTTCCTCTCTAACCTCCACAGACCTGTTTGTATCCTGAAACACAACCCCCATTTAATTAGCGATGCGTTTAGATTGCGGATCAGTGCTATTTACAGAAACAAAGTGTTTTCATGGAGTATTTTTATTTTTCTGTGACCTTTCCCTCGCTGTATGGATTAGTTTTCAGGTCTTTTGCTCAGAACGCTGTAATACCAATTTTGGGGCAGTTGAGGTGTTGACTTGTGAATCCTTCAGTCATCGGTGGAGTTGGGAGAGGCTGGGTGAGGTAAACACGGCCATCCTGTGCTAAGCCTTCTGTTAGATGAGGGCCCATGGGATTTTGGGAACAGGGTTTGTAAATTGAAAGGGGGGAGGTTTAGATTAGATATCAGGAAGAAGTTCTACACTGAGAGGGTGGTGAGGCACTGGCACAGAGAAGCTGTGGATGCCCCATCCCTGGAAGGGTTCAAGGCCAGGCTGGATGCGGCTTTGAGCAACCTGGTCTAGTGGAAGGTGTCCCTGCCCATGGCAGGGGGGTTGGAACTGGATGATCTTTAAGGTCCCTCCCAACCCAAACCATTCTGTGATTCTATACCTCCCTGAACAGCTATTAAGCTCTGCATGCATTTGTGTCAAGTGTCTGAATTGGTACAGGTTCTTTCAGATCTGTACCTCCTGCTGCGACAGATTTTGAAACATCAAGGCAGGAAGAAGGGAGTCTCGCGCCTCTGCACACCAGCACTAGCAATCCACGGCGAAGAGCTGTAGGTGAGTGATGGGGTGCCCAGATGTGCTGCAGGCCCTGGGTTTTCAGCAGTTTTGGGTATCCAGCACCATTTTTTCAGAGACTGAGGTATCTGAAGCGTTGGCCAGAGGCGGGTGCGTGTGAGAAACGGGTTCGCCTTGGCAGCCGGCGCTGCGGGAGGCATGGCCAAGGGTGGGATTCCTGCCAAAATCTGGGTGGGGAAGGGCCCCTCCAGAACGGGCTGGGGAAGGCCGCCTCCAGAAGGGATGGGGTGCGGGATGTGATGAGCGCGGGGGGGACTGCAGAGAGGCTGGGGGCCGCTGGAGGGGGGAGAGGTGTCGCTGGTGCCCCAAGGAACAGCCATGAGGGTCCCCTCAGGAGGACAGGGGCCATTTTTTTGAGCTCCAAACAGCGGGTTTTGATCTCTGCACGCTAAAGCCAAACCACCTTGGCCACCCGCCCAAGGCCCGAGGGGCTGCGGCGTTGTTTGCGAGCAGAGAACGGCCAGGCCGCCCTCCTCTCCC
>NW_010224480.1:0-63529 GCF_000690775.1 Eurypyga helias
TCTATGATTCTATGATTCTACTTTGCAGATTCTGTGTATCATTAAAAAAATCTCCTTATGTGCCACATCACCAATGATATAAACTGGTATTTCAATTTGACAGTTTGGTTATTGACTCTTCAAACCTCACACCCACAAAATGGATAACTAAAAGGACAGATGTTTAGTGTCTTCTCTATTTTTTTTTTTTTTCCCCCACATCTCTGCCAGTAATGTGATCACAGTCAGACAGTGTGGACACAAATGGAAATCCTAACTAATGGTCATGAAAAGATTAAATATCTCTGTTATTTCTAAGTTTTAGTGAGATTTTCCAGTTCAGCTCTTATTTGTTTTTAAACTCAAAGAGTTCAATTGAAAAGGGAAAATTCAAACACAAGGCCTTTGACCCAAAGTACTTGCAAGTAATTAGGATGTCAAAAGTCCACAATAATGAGTACAGTATTATTCCTTTCAAAGAGTACCTGATAATGAATGTTTGATGGTACTCTCAGCTCTAACAGAAAAGTTCGGTGTGAGGACTCTAATTCTGCTTTTAAGACTGCCATAGTTAGTGCTATCACGAGGGCAGGCAGGGAGGGGAGAGCTTAAACAAGCTTTTTGTTGCAATTAATAACAATGAGTTTGGTACCTCCTACAGACACACAAGGTCATTAGTCAGAAAAGCTCAGCAAGGCAATTCTTTTTTAAAATTCAGTGACTGTGAGCAATGGTCAAAACCATGTGGAATCACTGCAATAACGAAGACAGATGACCTGATCCAAGCTTGCCTAGACAACCTTCTGAAGTTCAGAACCTCTTCTGGCTCACACGCCTTGAAAAGGTAATTGCTCTGCCAAGTGGCCCTAAGCTAGCCAAGGACAGCAGCCTTTCCCCCGGAGGGGCTGTATTAGATCTCTGCAGGTCTTAGCCCAAGCTTCACCGAGATTTGTAAATCAACTTTCTTTTCTTCTGAGAACAACTGGAAGTTGGATTTGCTTTGCCATTCATATATAGCTTTTATAATGCCTTCAGTAAAGAACATTCATTTGTAATCCTTGTAGGTTTCATGCCCTTAACCCAGAGCATAAAATTGAGATTTCTTCAGAGTCACTTTCACCTCCTTCATTAATTCATTAATGAAATTAATTTCATTCTCCCTCCAATGGGAGCAGAGTGTTTTCAGTAGTTGCAAACAGGATATGGACCTATATTTCCTCCTACACAACCAAAACATTTTCATGCAGGAGCCAAAACTAATATTATTAAAAGTATAATAATGTCTTTATCTGAATACTTTCTATGTTTCCTACAGTTATTTACTCCACATACAGAAACGGTTTTCCCAACCCAACATTTCCACAAATATATAGTTAATGTCATTCAACAATTACTGTCTCCCTGGCCTTTCTTACCTGCATTAACTTCTCCTGGCTTAGTCTGCATTTTCATACACTGAAACACCTAGGAGGTATGCAGTAGTGGCTATAAATAGCCATTTCCAATTATTCTTTCTGCTGACCTTTCTGTCTCTCATTCTTGGCAATGTTTCCTCTCAGGGCAGCCAAATGACAATTTTGTCAGGTGTTTTTTGGATGTACTCTCTTCTATCATTTATAGTCTTATTTTTTTCTTATGCAAAATATCTCAGTAAACCTTTCTAGTTAATCTTTTTAGTTAATCAAGCCCTAGTGCTCCACATGCAACTTTCAAATCATAGTTTATATATACACCTACTGTACACAGCCTCATACCATTCCTCCATCTTTGCTCTTTTTCACCCTGCCACACTCCTTATATCCTATCTTTCTGAGCCTGTTTTGCATTACAGAAAGAAATTCAAGACTGTCCTGTAAGTTTAAAGTTTCTAATCATTAACCATTATTAGTGTACACTGATTTGTTTAAAGTGTTCCCTATTTTGTCTTCTAAGAAAAAAATATTTTAAAGTTAAACACACAAGTGCATAGAATCTGAAATTAATACAGAAATTAAAGAAAATCTCTATCCCTCCAGTTCTTGCAAGAGGATCTTAAGTGAGAAAAAGACCTGGAAGCCACAGCTTGCAATTAGAAATGTATCACTTTAAAAAATTCAGTACTTATAAAACCTTGAAATAAGCCAATGTTTTCCATCGCAAGCATTGCCTGATCTCTTTTCTGACTCAGCACAATAAGAAGTAACAATGCAATATTCTTGACTAAGAGCTTAAAAACAAAGGAGTTATTTGCAAATGTTTATACACAGAGCTATAAAGCATCACTCTTGCAAATTCAACCATCAAAACACATCCCTACTATAAAACTATACTACACACAGTCATAGTCAACATTTGAAGCATGAAAGAGACATAAATTTTGAGCCCCTTAACATGTTTGGAACAGTCTGTGGAAGCATGAGTCAGAAATATGTGAGGATGTGAGGATGAGGAAGCTTACAGTTGAATTAAAAAGTTGAATGAGGATTTATTTGCTCATTCCCTCATTCTTTTATTAATCTATTAATGCTGCACACACTCACACAAACAGCTGTTAAACAATCGTATCCATCCAACCAAGGATGGCATTCCTTCAACAGAGGTTTGTCTAAAACGGAGGTTTTAACCTTGTGGTCCGTGGAGCCCTGGCAGGGGCTCTGCAGTATTTATAAAAGGCCTGCAAGATGTAACTAAGAGCAGAAAGCCCATTATCTGTACGTTTAAACTTACAATACAAGAAACTAAACTTTCACTTTAAAAAACTAAGTGGTCCACAAGTGGAAAAAGGTTGAAAGTCACCAATACATCAGGCAAGACTCACTCACTTGTGACAAGGCTCATAATTCATCAAATAAACATTACATTTTTTCCATTAATATTATGACAGTACTCTGTGAGAACAGGATAGATGCCTATAAAATTGGCATATTTGATTATTTGTCAATATGTGCTGAGCAGTTCAAACAGCATCCAGCACATCCTAGCTTCTATTACTTTTATTTAAATTTTACGTGCTCTGCAGAGTGAATACATGATGTAATTACCACACTTGTCACGTGTCTTGGGGAAAAAAAGCAGTTACTGAAAGTAAATAGACCTATAATATTTTTCTTTAAAGCTCTGGACAAAACTGTGGCTGACAGCTTAATCTTGACAAAAGTTCCTGCAAATGTTGGAGATGTTCTTGAGTTTAATTTTACATCTCCAAATCCTGACCTAAGTAAAAATCTATACACTCCGAAATTCTTTAAAGATTGCTTCTAGCATTCTTCAGAGAGCAAGTTTTTCCCCCAGGACCATCCAGGCTGATGGATGATGACCTTTTTCACAGGAAGACTGCACATCACATCTATCGGTAGAATATACATCAGGAAATTCAGATTTGGCTTCCCTTCTCAGCTGATCAACAAATACAGCAGAATGACAGTTTAAAGCTTTTTGTTTTAGGCTACTTTATAATGAAAGTAACTCATACGTTTCTTCAATTTTGCAATACTCTTAAAATTCACCTGTTTATTGTATAATTTTTTAAAAATCTCTGATTTCAGGTCCTATAGTAGTGAAATAATCTGAAGGGGCTACCTTCCAAAAAACCAGAGGCGTTACAGGGGTTTATGCTACTCATTTATAGGAAAGGTCTCTTTTATTAGGAGAGCAAACAGCCCAACAAGACCTCAGGGAATACATACAAGAGATGACGTTCTGCCCAAGGAGTAAAGCCCAGAGGCCTTGACATTTTCTCATCATTAAGATTTCATAGAGCCATTTGTAAGTCAGGGACACCAGTCCTTGCAGGTTGGCCCAACTCCAATTTTTGTAATTACTTCCTGACAGCTTAAATTCCCCTTTGACTTTGAAATATCTTCCTGCTCTTTGTAAAAATCTCTGCCACCTTTTCCTTGCTTAGTGTCTCTGCTTTTTGTGGAAGTTCAGACTTGTCTACCTTGACTTCAAGACCAAAAATAAGCCTTATTGCTTTGTACCCCTCTCACTACTGGAAAGGCCATAATGTCTGTTGATGGATAACCTGCTCTGGTTTCTCACTAAAGGATGGCCCACGGAGCGCCAGTGAAACAAAAAGATGCCTCTCAGTCACACTCAAATGATTTCCATTAAAGCAATGGGTTAAATTTACTCCTAATGGTTCAGACCAGTGAAGCAGGACCCTAAACTGCTGATGAAAGAAGACATGAAGAAAACAAAGCCTCTGAAATCTTTGAAGCTTAATTCCCAGAGCAGGAAGACATAGGAAGAAGAACTTGAGGACTGGACTCTCAAGGAGAGAAAGAATTGAAATTGAATTGCGTCCCTGTCCATGATGCTTCCAATGAGCTTGTAGGGAAGAAAATAATCTTTTAGCAAATGGTTATAGGTGAAGTCAAATTTCAAATCACAGTTTACTAATGCAACCTAAGCAGACTGGTTATAGGCTGTAAACTGCAAATGCAGTTGTTACATGGCGATTTTTTAACTCTTTTCTTCAAGCTTTATGCCTTCTCAAGCCTTTGTTTTGAGATTTATATATCCTCTGTCCACCCTTCCAGCCTCCCTTGTACAGTTGCTTTAAAAATCCATGTACAGAGATTGGCCTCACCACTGGCACTGAGAGCTGTGGAATCAAATCCCCAAACTCTTCCAAACGTAACTACAAGAGAAATACACACAAGTTTGGACAGGGTTATATTTATCACACTTGTGGTTTTGTTTAGTCTTTAATATTAAATTTAATTAAAATAATATTTGCCATGCAAGATGCTGCAAGCAGAAAGAGAACTCCAGGAATTACCATGAAGTTCTGCTTTGCCCTTTGGCCTCACCACAGACAGGGCCTGGATAATGCCCATGTACTGCTGGAGCTCACTATAAGATTTTAATTTGCACATAATTAATTTGGAGTTGCTTAGACTTAATGCAAAACACTCTACTCCTGAAACACTTCTGCTGAGATCTGGAAGTCACCTTGTCCACATAGCAGTAACCCACTTTGTTATAATAACAGCTCTTACACTTAGGAATATGAGATGTTCAGTTAATCTATAGCACCTCTGTGAAGGAAATAAATGTTTTACAAAAATATGGTTAAAATACTAAAGATCACACTCTACTGCTTTGCACAGTACCTCTGCCATCATAAGAACTACTCCCAGCACAAGAAAGAGTCTGAACTTGAGGTGGTCCTACCCAGCTGGCCATGGTCACATCTGTGACTGCTATGGGCAGATATCCCAAACCTCTTCCAACTCCTGCCTCTTATGCCTTTATTTTCAAACTATGTCTGCTATCACTATGACATTCAAAGTCTTCAGAGCTCTTTAAAATATTGATACAGTACATTAACTTCTGAAATATTGGGGATAATGGATATTCTACAATGGTATGCACACAAAATATGAGTCACAGCAAGAAGACAGAAAGGCCATTCATAGGGGGCACTGGAGTCAGAAGCAATAACACCGCTTAACAACAAGTAGCTCTGTGTTATAATACTAGAGTGCTCTGGCAAGGCCATTTCACTGAAGGAAGTGAATTCCAGCAGGACATGGCTCAGTATACGACAGGGGTCCATGCAGCCCTCCCAGAAACCTGGGAAGCACACGCAGAGACGGTTTGCAATACACTACTCAGGGGTCTCTGTACAGTCATACATTAAAGTGTCCTCACTGACGTACTATTTTCTCAGATGTATACAGTTATAAGGAGTTACAAAGAAAAATCCTTAAACAATTATTCTTTATGCTCCTTCTTGAAAACACACTTTGGGGCTATGTAATGCTGGAGATATACTAACTTTTTCCCCTTGAAATGACAGTCTGTACCTATTGCAGTCTGATGCTTTGGCTGGTGACCAGGCCACTTCTGCCAGCTGCATCTGCTGTTTGCATCTGAGCTTTTCACCTTTTAACTTGCCTTCTTCCCCTGCAGCAATAACCTCAAGCAATCTTTTTCTAGGACATCCAGTGCTGAAATAATCCTGGGATTTCTTGCAACTTCCAACCTGGGATAAATATGTCCCACAGCCCCCCAGCTTTGGTGTTCTCAGGCAGCAAAATCAAGCAAAGAACAATGCAGGCAGGATGCTAACAGCCTAGACACTTGCTTCTGCTAACTGCAGGTAAAAGGCAAAGAGCTCACAAACAACGCGTGACTGCTAAACCAGAATTATTGTGCAAAGTTTTTTTCACTCCCATTGTTGAAAGATGAAGGATACTGGCATTTTCTCTCAGAGAATATTAACAGCTAAAGAGCAACACCAAGAAACCTGTCTAAACAGCTGACAAACCATTTCTGGAGAGCAAGTTCCCCCCTTTACAGCTCCTGTGTTAGTAGTGAGTGCAAAGAAGCTTTCCCATTTTTGACACCTAAAGTTGTTACATGGTAAAATGCAGGGAACATTACTCAACGTATCTCTATGGGCTGCCACACACCAAGGAGTACATCTGTTACCTTCATTAGATTTCTAGTACCTACTTTCTTTAATAAGAGATTTGGGGGAGGAGGGTCACCAAAAAGGAGCACCTGAGCAAATTAAATACCTGCCAGTAACCTCAGCTGTTCCAGGTGTGCTGCTCATGTGATTTCATACCCACAAACTGAAGACAGTACCAACGCCACATTCTCATGCATCAGCATGTAAGAATTTTTGTGTATTACAAATGAGTCTCACTCAAGGAATTTGTCATCAGAAGTTATTTTCTTCTGCAGCCTTACACAGGTGAGAAGTTTCTTTCAATTGAAACACTATTAACAGGTACAGGCTGCCTCAGCCATCAGTTCGTTTCTGTCTCCTACATTGAATTCTGCCAAGGAAACCAGAACAAAAGACAGTATTTTCATGACAGTATGACAGAGTGATGCATAACTAAAAGAACATTGGTGTCGTCTTCTTAATTTGACATACAAACATAATTGCAACTAATCAATTACACAGTGAATTAGATACCTCCACAACCAGGCTCAGTGAAGGCCCTTAATTATCTTTGGCATCTGCAGCAAACAGCTCTGGCATTATGTGTTCCTCAGTCCCATCAGTGTAACTTTACATCCTCTTGGCTTTCATAAAACAGAAGTTAGCATGTCAGCACCTCTGCGAACAACGTGAGCTAGCTTGCAGCACCAGGAGTTAAGAGCAAATCCTCCTGGAGACAGTGTAAGCAGAGCTCACCAGGGGGTCTCCCTTGTTGCAGCTGGTTTAGTTGAGAAAATCCTCAATGGAGATAATGCAACCTCACTTGTCAAAAGAAAGGGTAAGTAAATAAAAGATAAAGCAGTACTCTTACCTGAGTATGAAACTAAAATACGTGTCCCTGTTTCAGCATTATTCAGAACACAAAAAGAATCAAATCATTACATTAAAACTGATTCTGATTTCATTCTTTTATACAGAATAGCATGGTTGTTGGCCATGTTAAACATCATAATTCAATACATTAATTATCAATTTAATAAATTCAGAATAACAGTCTCAGAGCGGATAAAGGTCCGTAATTTAGCAACTAAATTTGAGCAAAAATTAAGCAAAGCAATAGAATGCCATCGTTCAGACAAGAGGTATGACTCTCATGCACTGAAGTGAACTGCACTGCCAGGGCTGTGCCAGACACTGCAATCTGAACACGACATTATAAACCGATGCAGCTCGCACACCTGCCGGGCAAAAATCCACCAGTAAGAACCTTTGGGGAAAATTCAGTCATGATGAATAGACGCAATCACTAATTGCATATTTTTTCTGTTGCATACTTGTAGACCTTTGGAACACGGCCACTGTTCTTCAATAGTCTGCTCTATGCCACAGCATATGAAAGTATTATAAGTTGAAGTAATTGTCCTCGGAAAATATGGCTGTTTATATTACTTTCATTTTCTTTTTGAATATTTATAACTATGCCACTAGTGCACTGTAGTGTGGATGAATTATCTGTATTTCCTATTGATCTAGGGGAACTCAGCAAAGGCTTTCTTTAATCTATAATTAAAAATTAAAAACCTTTAGGGGAGCTATTCATCTGACAGTTTCCTTCCTGCTGCCCTCTGCCAGTAATTAAGGTCTGCTAGCACTTTCAATTTTTATAAGGACTTGGTTTATTATACTTTTCTTCAAATTTGTTGCCACAAAACACCAGAGGCTCAAGTGACAACAACTCCCATTTTAAAAAACCCTGCACAGTAATACCGATAATGTTTTTAAAGTGTTTGTTATTACCAAGGTGTATTCAATGAAAACCTGTACTCCACCTGTCTTTACACTATACCTATTACAGGTAAAAGCTATGGTTTGCAGAAAGAAGAATGTAGATTTCACCATACTGAATTCCATTTTGTTGATTTAAAACTACCTGGGTTTACCTAGTGAATTTAGTCCACCTGACTGATAATGAGAAAGGATTGATACCACAACATCAACACCTGGTTATCACTTTGCAGTCAGAGACACGTGCTCATCAGTGTGCATATGTTCTGTGGAAGAGTATTCCTTCTGTGCTGCCCCAATGAGACTATTGCTGATCTGTGTATTAACCCCAATGCTTCCCACCCAAAGAGCTCAGAGCACTTCTCTAGGGCTGAGCATAATTATCCCCATTTCCCATGTGGGCCAGGCGCTCCCATGAGTAGTCCAAGACCCAGTTCTAAAGAAACAAATGTTTCTCTAGATCTTCACCAAACCTTTTCACATTAGCCTAGTTAATATGCAGAAGCACCACCAGCGAAACGCCTCAGTAATGTCAAACAAGCAGGGTATCGAACTCCCTTGCTGCCTAAAATATATTTGACTTTCATCTCTGCTTGTCAAGTCAGAAATCATTAGTTTACAATTGAGAAATCTGGCAGTTGGCACTTCCCTTATTAGAATGGGAGCTCGGGAGGAAAACATGATAAGAACAGCTCTGCAGCAGCACGCCCCTGTGATTAGGGTAGTGGCATGTGGTGCTTGACACTGCAGGTCTTGCTAGAAGGAAAAAACTACAAAGCAGCTACCAGCCTCCCCCAAACCTGTCGTTAATTGTAACCATAGGATTTAAAAAATTAATAGTAAGATAGGATCTGAATAACCTCCTGCTGTGTTACAGTTTGTCCACATGGTTCGCAATCACTAGCCTGCAAAATGCTATAGGAGACACTAAAATGATTTTAGTTAAACAGCCAAGAAAACACAAAGGATCGTGGCTACACCAAGCAAACCACCATGCTGCTGCATTTCGGTGAGCGTTTAGAACCCCAGCCCACACTACTGGTTTTTGGCTTTTGTCAGTACAGATAAAAAAACATTAAAGAGTTGAGACTGTAGCCAGATTTAGAGTGTCAAACCCTGGAGCTAAAATGTTCAATGTCATCAAAATTCTTCCCACTTTTATAACATTTATTTGAAACCAAAGCAAAGCTAAAGGCTCTAACAGGCACTCGAGCGAAACAAAGGATTTCAAAAAAAGTCACTGACATGCCTTTTCATACCACACTAAGAGGTTAAATATATGTCCATGGGTAACATAATTAGTCAAAACAATTCTGATATGAAGGAGATAAATTTCTCTTTGGTCTTAACCAGAAGAACATGGGAGTTAATGTGTATTCTATCCAGGAGGGAAGGTTATAAGTTTAAAATGTGGGTGCACAGAGGTAAAATTGAAGTATCTGTTGAATCTGATGGCACCATAAGCCCGAACAGCTACTTTCCTTATCAGTCACAATTTAAAACCACACAACTGTGAAGATAAATATTGTGGAAGTCATTCGGACCTCATATGAAATGGAATGAGAACATGAAAACAAAACAGCCCAGAAATCTTAACACAAACCCAAATCCTGGGATATTGACAATGCTCTGAGGATTGCATCCATAGCTTGAAAGAAATCGTATCTTTTCTGCAGAGATGGTGCTTCTCTGTTTTGATTCATACCCTTGCATATTTATGAAGCCCAACAAGGAAGCAAAGAATCTACTTTGTAGGAGGGGAACATGTAAGCTGGATACTGGATGATGGGCCTGGTTATTTTACCTGGGATAGAAGGGTTACAGGAATACATTCCTGTGATCTGCTAGTCTATGTTCACTGACTATCCCAGTTATAGTATTTAGATGTATTTAACTTTCCAAAAGAAAATTGTATATGCCAAAGTTCTGTTTCTATGTTTTTTCCCCTCTGAGATCTCTTGCATTGTGCTACTTCTTATTTTTCTGAACTGAAGCAGTAAGACTGTCTTAGATCCTCCCACCAGCACATGCCATAAGAACAAGATCAGAAAGGTGTTAGATATTTTGGTTGTCTGGGGCTTTTTAACAGAGGCTGCTTTTTTTCTTTATAATTCTTTTTTCAAGAGCAAATTTCTAAATTGGTGGACATGTTAGGATATATATTCTCCCCCTCTGATTGCCATATATTGCAAGACCTGCACTGGCCAGTAGCTCAGGGCAGAACTGCTATACCACTTCAGAGCCAAAAGGCATGAAGTGCTTTCATTCTGCAAAGCCAGGTTTCATTAAAATGAAACATATGGAAAACTAGACCAAGGTAACCTTTTAAAGCAAGAAGACATAGACCTGCTGGGATGGACAGATGAAAATTAAATGACCTGAGAACAAACCTCTTTTTCCCTTCCTACCATCCTACCATGTCCTTGCACAGTGCTTCTTTCCACTGCTCTTCACTTTCTAGTACAGCAATTTTCAGTTCTTCCTGATTCAGAACCAACTCTTCAAGGCCCATAAACAGCCCATGGGGGTGTCCTGTCTCAGCCACAGGACTGACTTTGGGCTGCTTTCCTGCTGCAGGTTTCGAGTGGGCTGTGACTCTCACTGGAACTGCTTGCCACACTGCACTGTGTAAATGCAGTCTCCTTCCCCACAGCCCTGCTCACCCATCAGCATGGGGCCACGGTGGAGCTGACAGGTTGCCTTCCCACCACCACCCAGCTGAAGACACCCAAGCAGAGCAAAGTACCACATCATAAATGCAGTTCTGACATGCCTCACACCTACAAAGAGATTATTTCTGACTCTATAGCCCTTTATGAACCAGTACATTTCCAAACCATCCAGTGAAGGAGCCCTCTCTCTCCCTGCCACCATGCCAGCCTACAAGGGTACTGGGAGAGGACTTTTTACAAGAGCCTGTAGTGATAGGACAAGGGGTAATGGGTATAAATTGAAATCAGGGAGGTTTAGATTAGATATCAGGAAGAAATTCTTCACGGAGAGGGTGGTGAGGCACTGGAACAGGTTGCCCAGAGAAGCTGTGGATGCCCCATCCCTGGCTGTCTTCAAGCCCAGGCTGGATGTGGCTTTGAGCAACCTGGTCTAGTGCAAGGTGTCCCTGCCCATGGCAGGGGGGTTGGAACTAGATGATCTTTAAGGTCCCTTCCAACCCTAACCATTCTGATTCTATGATTCTATGCTAATCTTACTCTCTGCACCTCTCATAGCTGTAGCCCAGGGATGAGACCACATGTGCACAGCCACATGAAAACATAAAACAGGGAAAAAGAAAGAATGCAACACCCCTTTCTGTGCAGGCCACATGTTCACACAGGAATTAAGCAGTATAAAAGGCATTATTGCATGGAAAGCAATAGAGAGACCAGTCTCAGTTACAACAAACATCATTCTACTACGCCAATTTACATCACATTTACTCATGACAAATCCATGTTTCCATAAGCAAAAATATTGTCACAGCACTGCAGCTAATGGTGTTTCGTTTCACTGTATCTGACCAAGCAGCTCTCATGAAGAAATTAACTGAAGCAACAGACGAGTGTGTGTTGACCTTGTGAATGGGAGGAAAGTAAATCTCTGTGGTTTTATTTTTCTTCTAGAGAACTTCTACATTCTGCTGTTTCAATGTCTCTTTGCATGACTCAATGATCCTTGATCCCAAAGGGACATAAAGTTTGGCAACTTTATTTTCTGTTGCTTCCTTGTTTTCTATTAGCTGTTAGTGTGAAGATATTGGATTTTTTCTTTGATCTGTCAGAAGAAAATCAATCTTGCTGAAGCAAAACAAGCAGAGAAATGTCTACTGACAATCACTGTTCATTTGACTTTTTCCTATTTGGAAGGCAGCAAATGCCTCATTCTACTGTAACACTGCTTATATTAACACCAAGTATTCTCCAAGGTTTTCCATTTTACCACTTAAGCTGGAAGATTTCCTTCTCTTATTAGTCCAGGATCTGCAGCAGTCACACCATATGCGAAAGCAAACACTGCAGATTTTCTGTCCAGTGATTAAGACATGACTGAGTTTTAAAACAAGCCTCAGATAGACTGAAGCAGAAAATCTTTATTAAAGGCTTAAAATACTATAAACTTCAGAGTTGCACCTCATGTCCAATTCAGCCATTTGCATATCCCCCGGAACGGAATCTGACCCAGGAACCTGCTGAGAATATGTGGCACAGGTGATCTGTGCATGGGAAGCCAATCCAATGTTTCTGACACATACTGTGCTTGCTAGCTGGGCCCATATGGATGAGCAGCCCACTCTGGCATGGCAGCGGGCTGGACAGCCTGGTGTGGTGCTTGGAGCACAAATGGTTGAGAAATGAGCAGAGGAGGCTCTCCTAACATCCTAGGCTTCTGCTTTGTCCAAAGTTTTCAAAGTTTTCAAATCTTATTTTTCTATCTGTTAGCTTGCTACTATTGGTTAGTAAGCATTGCCAAATAAATTAGAAAAGACAGAAAAATATTTTCATCTGGTTAATAACCCACATTTCAATTAGAAAACTTGGAAAATGGTTTGAGGTAAAGTAAACCATTACATAAAAAATAATTTGCACTGGAAAATTTGCAGAAACCAATATATTGCGAGTATGTTTCCTCACATGAATACGCAAAGTTCTTATTAGATTAAGGAGAGAGAGACAAAATCAGTAAGTATATGAAGATCTGTTATATTCAATCATGATATATATTGTTCTTTTTTACCCTGAGCTCAAACAATAAAGTTGATTTGAAGATTCTGTTCATCTGCCTATATTAAAAGCGATCATCAAAAAAACTTAATCTCCCTCAAATACAATCCCCTTTGGTAGTCTCTCTGAAGAGCAGAAGGGAAGGCATTATAACTGACATGTCAACAATACTGTAAATGGCTTTTCATACTTCAGAGGTGACAAGGATGTAATCGAAATTCCATGCTTAAAAGGCAGGCAAAGGAAGCAAGACAGCTGGTATAACTAGATCTCCTAAAAGAAGTAAATAAATAGGGAAATAAATAGAAGCAGCTTTTCTGAGAAAGAGTATACAAGTCTCCCCAGGGCAAGAGGTGGCTTCATTAATGGTGGCAACAGTGTCACAGAGAGTAACATTAGATACCATTTCTCTTGGGTACTTGCAAAACAAAACCAAGATGGGCATTTTTAAGGACTTTTCTATGTATACAGTGCAGAAATCTCACAGAGTATTGTCAGATTGCAGTAAAAATAATATGTAATTACTTACAATCTGCTCACTTGATTCAGGCATTTTCAGAGTGAAATCAGAAAATATGAGCTCAACAAAATGGACCAATAAACTAGTTTGTCTCTAGTCTAGTCTAGCTAAGAACTTAGTGAGAGTAGTTCTACATTTTAGAGTCAGGAAACTGACTATCCCAGTTCGAGGGAGTGGATTCCCAGCGTCTCGGTGGAGGGTGCCAGGTGCCCTTTGTTGAGGAGTCCATGTCAGACACCATCGTACTGCCCCACTGAAGCAACCTATCCCGGCCCTGCAACCCTACCCTAAGGAGCACGGGAAGTGAGGTGACAAATCCAGCCTCGCAGGGAAGGTGCTCTTTGTTTAAAAGCAGTACTATTCCTCAACAGACATAGACAAAAATTTTTTATCAGAAAAATGCCAATCCAGCAAAATTGTGCAAGGACGAGTTGGTTTACTCAACTCTAATGACTAAAGCTTTCTGGCTTCCTGCCCACTTGCCATCCCATCTGTCCCAGCTCTTCATAACATTCCCCAGTTTCCTGTGATAAAACTGGCAGCCTGGAAGGTCCACCCTGAGCTGAGATTCCTAGGCCATCACCCTTGCAAGGCTGCAAGGAGGGCAGGCATGAGGGGTCCCCACCTAGTATTCTTCTTGTTCTTCTTATTATTTTAATAGAAACATAATTTGATAGGGCTAATGAAGAGCATGCTGAGTATCCAAGTGTCTTCAGCAATGCTTCTATCTCCCATTACATTAAAGCCCAGAGCACCAATATAAGCAGTCAAGGGAAGGGTCCTCTCAAGAATATCATTCATTTTCTCACTAGACATGTTTACTGTTAGAAGACATGTTTACAGCCTAATTAGCTACTGTCAGAACTTCATTAACCACTGTCAAAAGCAACCAGAGAAAATTAGAAGTGCTGATGCTTTGTATAGTGATTTCTAAATATTTTCATTAATGGAAAAGAGACTCTTCCAGTAAAACACAACTGAGAGAAGAGGCAGGGAGAGGGACAATTTAATTTATGGAAAGAAATTAAAGACCTTTTTCCCCAAAACCCATATTTTACTATTGTCACAATATTTAGGGCATGGTTTACTGAGATTTTACCTAGCTATAAGGAATGAAGGATCTCACTGTGCCTCCTTTAAGTGCAGGGAATCAGAATGCAATGCAACCAGAAGAGAGTATTCAGGATGGCTGTGGCAGCTTATAGAACTCCTAAATCTTTTTTGGGAGTGATTGTCTGATTAAAAGAAGAGTATTTTAGATGTGTAACAGAAAAGATTTCTAAATGAATTTACAATTGGATATGGTTCTGGCTTGACACTGAACCCTTGTTTTGCTGGATTTCTTTGTTACTCAGTTTATCACTGGCACAGATATTTGCTTTCACTCAGTTCTTCATGCTCAGTATATGCCTTTCTGCACTGGTGAGATATACTGCCAGCTGATATTCTGGCATCCTGTACATCTTGCAAAAAATCAGAACTGAAGAATATTTTAATACCTCCCTGCAAAAGCCCTAATAATATTCAGTTAATATTCAATTAAATTCAGTTAATATTCAATTAAATTCCAGTAGGAAAAATCTTTGAGAATCCATAATTTTTTTGTTATAGAAAGATATATTTGGGAAGGAAGCTCCATAGGTCTAGTTCACTTTCTTGTTTAAAGCAGGGCTAACAGTAATGCTTTTTTTTCCTGAGATACTAGCTCACATTGAAACACTTCGGCACATATAACAAAGATAAAATCCCCCAAAAATATCAAACAAAACATACTTAAAGATCAGCTGTTGCAGTGTGTGAACATCCAGACTTTCATGCTAATTAAATTATCCCAGTTTGCACAACTTGCTCATTAAATACTAAGCTTGTTCCCCACCCACACAGCTATGAGTAGTTGCTTTCCCTGGATGGATTTTTCCAGGAAAGGAGGGTCTTGCATTGGTATTCCTCCTGAAAAAAAACTTGCACCATTATATTAACTGTTCTTTCTCCAGTAGGTAGGTGAGTAGGGAGATTAATGCAACCTAATTAGATAACTGCATTAACTGAGCCGCCTACATCTGAACCTGCTAATGTTTATAGCACTTCAGTGATTGTGTAAAATGGATCAAGAGGACCTAAGGATATTCTAGTGCAACTATTTATTTGCCTTGCAACAGACTTCCCATGACTTTGGGATATTGATTTATGTTGTAAGGGCTATTTTCATTGTAAGAACTGCAAACCCTTTGAGAGTAGCCAGGTTGTTTGTTCTGTGAATGAGATGCTGACAGTCTCCCCAACATCAGCACCAGGATTTCTCTAGGAGCGAGAGCATAGCCCAGACGATTTAATCAAGAGCAGCGCTATTATAATAGTGCAAGACAAACATTCATTTTAGTGATTTATAGAGCTTCTATGCTGTCATCGTACATCTCAGGAAAGAACCATCAATTACCCGATAGCAGTTGCACGAAAATGACTCCTAGCTTAATTGCAAATACATGTTAAACATTCTTTGAATCCAGCCACTTGAAGCTTTACGGCATAAATTTTCACTTAGATGGTTTTTCATCTGATGATGAGAAATCAGTTTACAAAGCTTAGTATACTCCCAATGCTTCTATACATTGAATCTCATTATCATCTCAGAAACACGCGCTACAAATTCATCAAAATCCTCAGAAGTAGCAACAGAAAGGACTGAGGTCTAACACAAATCACTTGATTAAACACCAGATTATTTGCAAGCACTACTGCTTCAGCATTAGAAGGCTTTTCTCCTATTTTATTATTAGGCTTCTCTCACTTGTAGTACTTAAATATAATCTAAATTCTGTTCTTTAATAGCTGTTAAATTATATGGAAAATAAAATTTACCTAATTTCTCTGTGCTTTATATCTGAATATGAATATAACCTCTTCATCTTCAGGTTATCCAGATTGCAGAGCTTTATTTTTCATCTTCCATCAGATCAGAAACAACCAAGAATTTAAAGTAAAAAGAAATGGCTAAATATAAAATACTCAATGCAAATATTCAATTCAATCCTTAGCAGAAAGGGAGGAAATTTCCATAAATGTTCCTACGCTTTTTAGATTTTGTTCAGTCACAGCTTTTTTGCAGTTACATAATTTCAGAAGTACAACAAAGAAGCTTCAGTGGAAGATGAAAAGTTAGTGTACGCTGCACAGACAGGACATCTAAAATTTGTAAAACACAGAGCTTAGCTCAGCAGCTATGTATATACATGTGTAAAACCCAAAAAAAAAAAAAAAAAAAGACTCAAACCAGCAAGTTCTGCAAAAGGTAGATCCATGCAGTCCCCTATGGATTTTACCATCTGGAATTGCACAGGACCATTCCATAACAGGCTTTTTAGACAAATGTGTCTCTCCTTGCCACAACAAACTTTAAAATTAAAACAAATTTTTAAAGTGAGGCAAGTTATTTGTCATATTTGTGTGGTCTCAGTGAGAAGCACTCTGGAGGAAAGGGCAGACAGGACCCAGGGAGAAGTACAGTGATGTGTGGGGCAGGGGAAGGAGTCAGAGCCCAAGCAAAAATACAGAAAGAAACAGGGAAGAAGGAGCTGCCAAGGGTAGAACTTCCCAGGGTCTAATGGGAACTGAGAAAGAGCTTTCTGGCACCGAAATTCATTGAGTTAGACAATACGAAGCTTCAGCAAAATACAAAGCAATCCATAGACACACCTGCAAGGATAGTGGGCTGGAGACCCATGTATAAGCCCTAACTCCTGCTCCACCTTCTCTAGGCTTTTTGGATTTTTTGTTTTAAATATTAAATCTTTGAGTTTAATTCTAATAAAATGTTTTAGAAGGGCATGGTTTAAAGCCTTTTGGGAGTTCTGGGCACTTCACTTAACAGACTGTCTAGGCAGGTCCACTTCAAAGCTCTGTCTGCCTTGGAGCTCCATCACACCAAAAATTATATTAAAAGATCATCTTCTTTATAATTTGAATGTGTATCTGTTAGTAGATGTAAGCAAGGAACATCGTTTTTTCCAATATATCAATTTTTAATTGTTAGTTATTCCTCACAAAGTCCTTTCTTCTTGACCCTCACTCTCACATGACAGAGCCCTTTCAGTGTGGCAGTTACAAACTGGTGAGCAGAGTCTGCAGCCAGAAAGAGTTAGATGGAAGATGACAGCCAGAGCAAGAGGGTACACGTAAAGGAATTGGCCTTGCTGCTGTAAGGCGGTATTGATGGAAGTCAGAAAGCAAGAAATATTGCTGAAGGAGAAATTGGTGCTGCAGTAGGTCACACAAAAGTATTGGATTTGTTTAAGTTAGCCTGGCCCAGAGCCACTCTGCTAATTGTTCCTTGCTGTGAGCACCTACCCTTTCTCCTATTACTGCTGCTTGGGAGTAGAAGACCAGGGCTGTGTGAATCACAGCAATCACAGCAGCTGCTCCGAGCATTCGGAAAATGACACTAAAATATTGACTGGGGACCTGTCATGAACGCTGACTTTTCCCTAAATGGGTTTTTATGTCAGCTTGCAATTGTTAGCTTAGACAAGAATCTTTATGCTTAGACAGGAATAATTTCAGATATTTAATATTTTTAAAATTACAGCTTTCTGGAACCTTTCATTCAAAAATCACCCTCCTGCCAAAGCAGAGTTTCGTCTTCCTTAGAGCACAAATCATACACACTACACAGAATTTGTACAGCCTGCACTATTTATAACTGTCCCTAGCTACATTTCAGCCCTACTACAGACAGAAACAAAGTTGAAAAATATCATAGAGCATTGTTTCAGAAGTTAAATTTTAAGTGTCTGGGGTGAGAGAAAAAAATCTCTTTCTTGTCTGTCATTCAATTAATCCAAAACCAAAACATATATCATCTTTTTAAAGGGCCTGTAGTGACAGGACAAGGGGTAACAGGTTTAAACTCAAAGAGGGTAGATTCAGGTTGGACATCAGGAAAAATTTTTCCTGGAGAGGGTGGTGAGGCACTGGCATGGTTGCCCAGAGAAGCTCTGGATGCCCCATCCCTGGAAGTGTTTAAGGCCAGGCTGGATGAGGCTTTGAGCAGCCTGGTCTAGTGGAAGGTGGCCCTGCCCATGGCAGGGGGGTTGGAACCGGGTGGTCTTTAAGGTCCCTTCCAACCCAAACCAGTCTGTGATTCTTTGATTCAACATACTTTTACCTTCTGCTTCACCAGAAAAATAATTTTAAATTCCAACTGGTTTTATTTGTTTGGGTTATGGGGTCCCATAAGATTGCTTAAAGTCAGATTATTTGTAACTGAAGTAATTTGGTAAAATCACAAATAGGGGCAATTTGTATTGTCACTGAGCATTAGGAACTCCCTGGAGTGCAAACTAAGTAAAGAGCATTTGTGGTACAATAACTTTTCTGGAATGGAAATTTTATTTTCATTGGAGCTCAGAACAGCTACAGAATAAAGGACACCTCACCAAAAAAATCTCTATTTTTGAGGGGAAAATACTCCTTACCTTTGTAACATAAAATTTCCTCTCTCTTGCCAAGGGGGAAGGCTGGAGAGGGAGCTAACTAGAAAGACCTCAAGGTTTAAGATTTCAGCATTTAACAAAATGTAAACAAACATGTCACAACACACTGAAACTATGGAAAGACCAAAGGAAATAATTTATAAACTGGTTTGAGTGTCTTTCCCCTTTAGTTAGACTGCTGCACTGCCAGAGCAATTTACATAAGAGTGGACTCCATACACTGTTACTAACATGAAGTAAGTGCGAAATACTTCAGCACTGAGGTTGTTTAACCAACCAGACTGACCTCACTTTCATGCATACAACACCCAGCTGGAGAAAAAACACCTAAAAGTATTAGTCAATACTGAGTTCTGATGCTCCAGCAGAAAAGACTGATTCACTGATTGCCTGCCTTCCAGGCAGTATAGGACATGTCTGTCTGCAGCTATTCAAAAGCTTGAGGAGATGTTGTAATTACTGCACCACTGGCCAAATCCCCATTTTTCACAGGCCAAATGAATTCCAGCACCAGTTTGGGCTGTCTTCTGCCATGACTCATTACTTCAATGCATTACAGGAACAGTGGAATGAAGACATTATTTAAAGGTAACCAAAGGTTGTAAGTGGAGTATGGAATAAAACTGAGAGCAAACTTCAGCTGAGATGAACACTGTCCCTAAAAATTGTAACACAGAGAGCAATTATAGTTTACTGGGAAGTGAACAAAAAAAAGGACTTATTTAGATGTTTGGCATACTGAATTTTTATGCTTATATTATGTTTTATGTGGAATTTTTCTCAAATGCACACTTTGAACAAAGTGAAAAAGAGCTTTCCAAGGACTGGGAAAAGTAAAAAAGTATTTAATGACTTTTCTATGCACAGAATTGACAAAATAGAAGTACACCTGAAAAAATGTCAGGAATTTCTAAGAATGGGCTGCACAGTCTCTGAACGTGCTTTTAATATCATAGAAACACTGAAAAAAATATCTGAGAAGGTTATTTTGGCAGATCTCACTATCCATAAAACTCTGGGGTTGCCCTAGTCATTCCCCATAATTTTTTTTTGAATAAAATATTGATACAGTCTTGATTCTGTTCAGATCAGACCTATATGGTTTCAGAAAAGCTTTCCTCAAGAATCTGAAGCTCTATTATACTCTTCAATCTTTCCTGGAGGTGGAAAGATTACTGGAGATGCATATGAATGTTGTCAGTCTAATAAATCCGGGTTTAGCATGGAAACCCAAGTGATGAATACATAGACCTCAGAAACACCTCGAATCTTTTAAAATGCAGCCAGAGAAAGGAAGGTAAGCAAACAGCCTAACATTCTGAGTGATTTTGAAAATTGTTTATATGAGTGAGAAGCAGTCTTTTCTACACCTTACCAAGTCACACTCAGTCTACAGCAAAAAGATTTCTTGTTAATAATATGAGCCAGCCTGAACCAGATTGTAGCCAAAGAAGCTTCAGTTAATTTTCATTTGTTTAATACCCAACATAAGTGCAAAAACAAACTACAGATCTGAATGCATTCCTTAATATTATAGTACAGAGCAAATTACTACTTAATTACCTATTAATATGGTTGTAATTAATAAATTGCCAGCCATTTTGTCTTCTCCAAAAAGCTGGCATCTCCCTATCAGTGGATTTGGGACAGCAGATACCAGTGAAAAAGCCCATTCTCAGAAGATCATTTCTTACTGTTGTTTCCACCCTCAAATACCTCTTTATAAGCTACTCCTGATGCAGTTCCCAAGACTACCTTTGTTAATTCTTTTTTCGACATGAATTTCAATGTAAGACGAAATTCTTTCCTCTCCAATGAAAAGACTTATAAACATTGGAAAATGTAATAATATTCATGATAAACTACACACAGATTCTGTTTGCCCTGACAGAAAATGTTTTGCCCAAGGGACAGTAAAAGCTAGGAGCCACCATGCCACCATGGATTAAATGATGTTAGACAACTGAATCCTTCAAGGACTCTGACACTGTCTGGCTGATTTGACTTACCATTCAATATCCTTCAGAATAAAGGACATTGAACACTACAGAACACTGAAGGAAACTTCAGTCTAACAGCATTAAGATTGGTACATGAAAAAAATTGGAACTTGCACTGAGAGGAGGCAGAAAAGTATATGCAAAAGTGTCTGCTACTTTTCACCTTCGAAGGGTTTAAAGAAAAAATTAAACAAAACACTGAAGCTACAAGACTCCAAGATGGGGTTTTTCTTTTCCTACATTTTATGGATATAATATCTCAAGGATGTCACACACTAGAAAACAGAAACTTCTTCTCCCCAGTAAAACACGTCAGATGCGCCACTTACCAGTCCTGTCCAGATTGTTGTTGCTTTGTGAATGCAGCAGTAATGATCTGTGCTGGGCATTTGGAAATAGAAGTCTGAGAAGAGATCAAGCTGGCATTTAGACCTGCAGAAGAAAAATAAAAACCCAGAAGACCCTTATATTAACAGGTGGAGTTCAACTCAGAAGACAGTGACAACATTTGCAAACAAGACAGCTCCCGTCCCTGTCCTGGCAAATGGTCTTTGTTTCCAGGCTTGCTACTTCACCAGTTTCTGAGCTGCAGCAAACTCTGCCCAGTTCCCTTTCGTCCCCAAGCAGTTCCGTCTGTCCTTGTCCTAGAGGTGGCAGGTTGTTCCCTGCTCCTCCTTGCAGGTTCTTAGCATAAGGTGCAGACACCTAGCTCTCTGCTGTGCCCAGTTCGCTTGCTCTGCAGTCCCTAAAGCACCTCTTCCCCAAAAGAAGGTTCAACAAGCCCCCACACCCTCAAAGGCTATCTTACGTCAGCTTTAAAAGAAAGAAGCAGAGCTGAGCAAAAACCAGATCAAAGACACGGGCCATCATAACAGAACAGTTTCAATAGTCATTTTCTGATACTCTTTGTTGACACATGCAAATGACTAAGCCATGTAAAACTAGAATATTTTCTTCCTTTAATTCCTATTTACAACACATTGGTAATGTTTAAGTACCACTTCTTGAGCATTTTGATTATATATATAGTCCAAGATATTCATACATTGTTTATCAAACTGTGTTTCAGTTTAGTCCCTAGAAACAATGCAGCCACAATGTAAATAGCTTAAAAATGTTTTGTTATTTGAGCTGATTTGCAATCCTCAAACTGAGACAGTTTCCTCAAAAAATGAGGAGCAATTGAAATATCCATTACTGCAGTTATAAAGAAATTTATTCAAGTGGCATGATTTCAAGACACATGACTAAAACAAAAATTCTTAATAAAATCCTTAAAACAGTGTCTAAAACTTCCAGAAAATAAAGTTCTTTTTGGTTCTATTTTTCTAGTCAAAAATGAAGTTCCAGTTCCTCCTAGTTTTGTCTGAGTGGTTATACCAGGACCATCCATGCCAGCATCAGCCTACACAGAGCATTTTTAAAGCACATTCCAAAGCAGAGAATCCATGGAAGGGCTGAAAGGAAAGTTGGCATCATATCAACTTGAAACTATTCGGTAAAATTAATTGTGTATATTTTTCTTGAATGAGTCTTAAATGAACTTTATGAAAATACTGGATAAATATAGTTTCTTTCTATACTCTCCAGATAAAATTATGAGCCAAGGCATTCGGAGTGACAGAACAAGCAAACACTCAAAGTGGGGGTCAGAAGTGTGCATTTAAAGACAAAGATTTCTAATTTGTAATTACGGACTCAGACAAGACTAAATGAGGCAGACCTCAGTCAGATAAAATAATACTTAAAGCAGCATTGTAACAAGCTCAATATTTTTCCTATTCCTAGAAGAAAACATGATCCCTGGTCACATACTCAGCTGGTTTAAGGCAACCTGGCGAAGACGCAAACAGAACACAGAAAAACTGGTATTGAAGAATTTGGTTGCTCTGCATTTCTTCATGTGTCAGTTAGCAGAAAAGTAGTTGACAGGCTACTGCATACACCTCTAATTTGGTGCTCTGCTATTGATATTCCCAGCAGGTTTCTATACAGTTTGCTATTTCAGAGAGTCACATTATATTGTCACTAGGTGAAATTTACTATATTAAAAGCTCTTTCTGTGAAAAAATAATCACTGTTTGCTGAGACAGTCTCCCACATGAATCAACTCAGAAGAGACAAACATGTTCGCCTTCCTCTAATTTGCTTTAAATTGCCATGTAGTCAGCTACGTAAATCAATACACCCAAACAGGCAATAACTGGTGTTTACTTAACATATACATAACGATGGATGCATAGTAGCCGCAGTCCTACTAGGAGCTACAGTCCTAATTAGGAGCACCATTTGCAGTGCTACAGTTATGAATATGTCAGCTAGTTCAGTAGAGAAACCTATTTACAGAGGTTTATAACCACATGACAGGAATTGTCTTCAGGCCAAAACATAGCATAAAAAGTTTCTGATGTGTTTTTTTAGAGACTTAAATAATTTAAAAAAAAAAAAAATTAAGAAAGGGAAATAATCTTGCTTCACAGTTCCCATATCAGATATCAAATAGAAAGAGCACAGGAACAGCTCGGAGTCTGGTGACTTTATGGACTTTGGTGTCTCAGACAAGTTCAGCAATCCAGAGTATTCACGATCATTACAGATTCTCTGGCATGTTTTATTAAGGTGAAAAGGTGTTCATGATGGTGACATGCCCTCGTTCTGATCAAAGAGATTATATCCTGCTCATACAATCTTTCTGGACAGTTTCATTTGGAGAGGGCGCTCATCCTTGCTGTAATCCAGTCTACAGTATCGTGGACTTTATTAATAGGCCACAGTGGTGCACTCCAGAGACAGCTGCTCATTAGCAAGTTAAATTATTTTTGTATGTGATTATTTTTAGAAAGACCTATGGCAAATGGCTCTGCCCTTGCCTCTTTCTACACGCCAATAAGAACACTGCACTCAGAGGCTGTCCATAGCACACGGCAGCTGACTGCCACCCAACTAGAATATGACCTCAGGGAAGAGGTGGACAGGCAGAGGCTTCTGCTAGGGGTTACAGGAGTCCTCAAGTGCTGTTAGGTCTGGGACACCGGCACAGGCTACCCATAGCCCTGTTTATTTGGTGCAGGAAAGTTTAATTGGAAAGTTTACAGGAGTAGTTTTAGAAGAAATAGGAGTACTTTCTTTGCAAGTGAGTCTGATGCTCTTAAAGCTTGCCTGTGCATTTCCACTTGAAGCACAGTGTGTATCCAGAATTCCCAGTTCAAGGGAAAGAATGCTCAAGAATAGGAGCACACCTGAACCTTGACTTGAGAGGGCCAAGAGCAGTAAAGAGTGTCCAGTTAATTTAATCTTTAATATCTGTGCTGTTCTTGTCAGCCAGGATAGCAAGCCACAGCAACTGGTAGGTTTTTTTTTTTCCAACTCCCCACTCACCCTGGTATCAGGATGACATGCTCCCCAGACTTCACACAAGGCAAACCCAAATACACATTATTGCCATTCAGCTCTCGAGAATAATTACCTTCAGACAATATCAGTAGGGACTTCAAAGAAAGGGCTATTGAAACCTTTGGGTCGTCTTCAGAGAGATCTGAACAAATCTATCTTCTCCAAGTGCTTTAGGATTGCCTTGCCTTCTACAGGATGTGAATTAAATGTGCTCTTTTGCAGGGGAAATACAAAGCTGTGCAGAGGTCTTTGTCACCATTCTGCAGGGCTGCTAATACCTTTCCCTCTCACAATACTAGCAGGAACTAGGAGATGTAAGGCAGGCATCAAGGAGACAGGCTCCACTGGCAGGAACAAATACAGGATTTTTTGCATTTTCTTTGCTGTCATACCTGCTACCTCTATAGTGCCAAAAGGACATTTGGGTACTGCCAGGGCTTATAGCCTTTTCCATGAATTTGCAGTTCACCTTGCTCTAACTTAATTCTAAAGATCAATATGAACAAATAGATAACATAATTTTGCATCACAGGCAAAAATTTATTTTTTAGGTTTTCAGATTTGATTTTTGTAACAATCACCGCCTGTTCTGAGAGGTCTAGCCACGTGGTACTAAGAAAACCACTAAAGTCCCAGTACATGTCCCGCAGACATGGAAGCAGAGAACCAAACTACAGACCTGGAATCAAGTCTCCTTGTTTTTCAGTAAAAGCATTCAGATACAGGTGGCTCCCTTATCTCTGCCATACAATGATGAACATCTTTTCTAATACAATTTTCAGGTGCTAGCTTTCAGGTACAATCAGAAAAGCAAACTCCCCTTCACCGGGAAGCGCCAGCCCAGTGAACCTTGGGATACTTGCACAGGAGCTATCCTCTGCCAAATAAATTTCCTTGATGGTTGAGTAATTCTACTTTATCAAGGAACAGGAATCTGTTCACCTGTCTTGAGTCCTCTTGATGGAAATGCATAAGGACAGCAGCATTTTTTTAAATGCTGAGTTGCAGGAAGATCTGGTCACATAGCAAGTATCAGCTTTTCTCCTGCACACTGGTAGGGGTTGTCAGACTGGGGCTAAGAAGTGAAGGATGAAAGCTTGGCCACAAGCCTGAAAGGTGAAAATCATTCATAACCCTTTTTAAATCAAGACCTGAATCACGATTACTGAGCTCTTCTCAGTCTGCATCTTTTTTTCTGTAAGGCACTACCTTTGCCTGATTTTACAGGTAGAAAAAACTGCTAAATTGCAGTGGAAATAATAGGAGGCCAGATATAGTCCCTCTGGAATACCTCTCCCATTATCACACAATATCCCCCAGTTACAGACCTGGAAGATAGATTGTCCAAAATATGAAAAACTAGAAGAACCAAGATAAAAATCAAGACAGATTATAATCTTTATTTCTTCATCTGAGCACCTCACAAGCTATAGAAGTCGCTGTCATTGTTCACTGTTCTCTATAAAGCATCACTTTGTAACAAGGGCCAATCTTGAGCTCTGTTTTGTAGTTCAGTTCTCAAAACAAAAAAAAGAAATAATTTTAAAGCAACAAGACCATTAGTAAATGATGTATGTGAAGCGATTAAAACCAGTTTGAGCATGCAATACCTAAAAGACTTGACTCTATTTCAGGCACAAATCTAAATATTAGTGAAATGAAACTAGAAAGCAAATTCTATTATAATTATCCACAGAAGAAGAACAAGGCGGACTGTTGTAATGCTGGGGCACCAGCTGGCTCAGAGAGAAACCCTTAACCTAAACAAAGATGTCAAGAGGACTTGAAAAGGTATGCAATAACTCATGGTCTGCATTTTAAAAATCACTGAAACTCAGCTTAAATCCACTTTGCAAGCACACAGTGGTACACAACATTATGATCACTCTTCTATAGCCACCAAAAATGTTTTGTCTGTATAAACAGAGACGAGCAATTTTTAAGCCCTGGAAGAGCATAATAAACAGAAATTTCCATTCATGAATCACTTTCTGCAGAAGAGCTGTATCACACTATCCTCCTGACAGGGAGTCAGATCTCATATCTGAAATCTGAGCCCTACTTCAGATAGATGGAAGTGAATTTTGTGCACTTTGTACTATTGTTTTTTGGATCTCCTGATCTGAAAAATATGTGGCAGTTTCAGGATTTACTCTATTAAGTTACAACATCAATTTCTCAAGCACCCGCACAGCTGAATTGTTCAGACCATCAATGGTGAGGAAAGAAAGGTGAGGACAAGAATTACATCGAAAACATGGCATGATATTTCTGGTTTATATCCTTTCTTCTAAAAAACGTAAGAAACAACGATTGTCATCCTTATGCCCAATCCGTAAGTCCACTTATCACTACATATATGAAAAAAAAAAAATATTTTCTGATTGTAATTTTACCAAAATACAGAAACCTAGAAAATACTACATTCCTCATCGAGCCTCGTCTTTCAAATCCATCCAAGACAATACAGTGCCCTCTGCAGGTTTTCCTCCCATATTACAACTCCAGGAAGTAGATGTCTTGGAGTATCTTCACAATGGAAAAACAAACTTAATTTTTACCATAAAATTCTGCCTGCTAAACTTTGAAATAACACTGCAAATACTGTAAGATGAAAGGAAGACATAAGCTAAATAGAAATAGTCTTTTTTAAAATTAATAATAATGCTGTTAATTTACCTAAAACTTGGAAGTATAATAGTCGATAATATGCAGCTTTAGACGATTCTCTACTTAGGTGATGGAACTGAATGCAAGCATAGAAAATACCTAACGGCTACCTAAGCATGTAGTCTCAAGAAAAGTCTGCTAATAGAATTCCACTTGGTACTGTTATTACTTTTAGCAGGAGCAAGTACCATTACAAACTCAATTAGCACTTAGAAAGTCAGAATGGAGATTAAATCCCATCATACCAATTTACACAAAGCTTCTCCTTCCATTGCACCTTGGCACATACAAGCTGAACACTTAAAGTCATAACCACTTTGGCCATAACACTTCAACATACAGCCATAAATTCAGAGGTGGTAACACATGAAGCAGTTCAGACATAGCATGAAAAAAATAGTTCCTTGACCTACTTTTTCACATAACAGAGAAGACATAGATATGAATTATTTTTCATTAGCAGCATTTAAAAAAAAATCATGAGAAGTTAATTCAGCATCCTTTTATGCAGTTTAGAAAAGTACATCAAATTCTACTCAGTACAAAGCTAAAACTTAGTGAACTTAGGTACTTATATTGAATCAAGTCATGTTGCAGTAAATTTTCAGTGATTTTTTATCAGCAGATAATTTTTTTTTGATTTATCAGCAGATAAATTTTTACTGCATATCACAGTAAATTTTGCCAGCAAAAGGGTTGATGACAGTGACATGAGTTACTTTCTGAACATGTAAAACCCAGACAGAATAACAGAGGTTTTTATCTAAGGAAGCAAGGAAAAATATTAATAATGTTGTCATTTTCCTTCCTTTGTATACAGTTTGGTTCAGTGGCATGAAAACCCCTTTTAAAGATATCGCTGAGCAAGGTGAAATGTCATAGCAATAAAAGTTCATTTCAAGACTGCAAAAAGTATTTTTTTGTTGAGATAGCTATGCCCTGCATCAGAAGCACGGCAAATAGATATATGGATTTTATACACGTGTGTGCATGTATGCGTAATAAAACAAGTGTGCAATGGTCAGTTCGCTTTATTTAGCAATTCTTTTTAATCTACTGAAAATGAAAGTTCTAGATATATACCCAATTTCACTAGAATTTCATGACTCGGGAAGAGCACAGCAAACATCTGCTAGCTCATCAGGTGTAACCACAAACAAAACAAAGACACCCTGACAAGCCCCAGAGCAGAATGGAGTTAACCCAAGTGGCAGTGCTCCAAAAGCAAACCTGGTGAATCTGTTTATAACCTCCCAAGAACACCAGCAGACTCTGGCTTTGCGGACAAGATTAAAGGAAATACTGTTCTCATTAATATGCAGCCTTTTGACTGTTTCAACATTAACAGGAGCAACATTCCATTAATATTTTAGCCATCTAGATATTTTTCCTAATATACAATAGCATTTTCTCCTGAGAAAACTTCTGATTTTTCTCTGTTTTCGCAAAATGCTTAATGCCTGCAGCAATCCTGGGTCTCTAGTAATCCATAATTTCTCTCCCTTGCCTTTGGTAATGCGATGGGAAGAACAAGCAAGAAATCTTAAAGGCCAGAGACTGGACACACATTGTTATCCCAGTAAAGCTCATCACCCGCTGCATGCTGCAAACGACTCTGACCATAAAAGTCTAAAAGATGCCAGTGCCCCAAGATTCCGAGATACACCAGAATGTTACCCCTGATCACTAGCAGAGAAGCTGCAATTGGAGTATTTGCTGTCTTTTGAGGAGAGATACAACCTCACAAGTGTGGATTGTGAGAACTGTGACACTTTTCTGATAGCTGTCCTCACACAGCCAGTGTCAGCACGAGAAGGACAATTCCATGACTACCATCTCCCCCAGGACCAAATCTGAGGGGCAATAGCACTCTGCGGCATAAAGCCGGGAGGGGGGGGAAGTTTTGTTGAGAAAAAGCAGACTCTGCCTCATTGTCCCACTGGATAAAATTATGCCAGGAAGCAAGGAATGAGACTCAAATCACTAGCTCATGTGGTGTGTCCCCTTGAGAGGGGGCTGCAGCACAGGCTGGCTGCTGGCGTGCAGCTCTACGTGGGTTGAGCTCCAACAGCAGAATAAACACAGGTTACACACAGTGCCTGCAATGCTGCTGAGGAGGAGCAGGCTTACATGCTGCATTACAGTAGAAAAGTGAGTGATGCTTCACCCAAAACCTACTGGTATAAAATGGCATGTTTTGATTTCAGATATTCATTAAGCAGGAGGTTATCCATTACATAAATGAAATGCTGACACAGTTCAGCCTTCACTCTGTGTTGCCATTGCTGCTTCCTGGCAATGGGAGCCTTCAGCAGGTTATTTCAAAGTAGTAGCTGTCTCCTGTGATTACAGTTTACTGCAGGGGTGATATCCTCCAGGGACTCCTGCCCTGTGACAAGGAGGAAGATTCAAGAATTAAATAACTGCTCTGATGCTCAGGTTGATGTTTATAGGGAAGGCAGCTTTTCCTGTTTCACTTCAAAGCAGGCTTTCATTAGTTTGTTAGCACAGCATGTATCGAGCCATGTGGCCTCAGGTCCCTGGCTTTCACTTCATAATTTAATATTAAAGAAAACCCAATATCTTACCCTCCAGCTTTCAAAATCTGGACACAACAACCCAGATATACCTCAGGGAATTGTATGATTATGTTCCCACAAGTGTGTGTCTGTAATTAGGAGCACAGCCTGTAATTTACCAAGTGAACCACTCAAAGTCGATTTCTCCACTGAAGAATTCCCAGCCAAGTCCCTGCTCACAGGAGAAATTCCAAAATGGGTGATCAGGCAGCAGCCAAAAAATTACAATTAGTGTGGTTCCAAGTAGAGAAGTTCATCAGGAATTAGCCATGTGTTAGAAAACAGACCCAAATCCATTTGGAAATGAAATGCATACTTTCACTCCTGATAATCAGTGAAATATCCAGCACTCTGGTGGAACTGCAGACTTAGATTTTTTTTTTTTTTTTTTTTTTAATAAGCATCTTTGATGATCTCTGCAATGTCACTTGAGTATGAGATGCAGCACCTCAGTGCAGCCACTACAGCTAGGACAGCTAGAACCTGTTACTGGTTCCTGTGACCCACGCTCTGTACCTGGGTGCAGCCAGCTGATCTGGAGAGCCCCTTGGTCCCTTTGCCACAGCACTGACTTTGGAGGCCTCTCCCACTATTGCCCCTCTCCTCTCTTTTCCTGCTCACAATAGCCAAGAGCTGAACACTTTCTCAAAACAAGCAGGACCTGGCAGGAACACAGCAGCCAAAATTCACACACACCCTGTCACACATTTAACAGAAGCTCTTCTATCGCGCTAAGGCCAGTTTTTACTGAGGCATCCTAACATATCGAAAGCCCCACTTTTGTCTCCTTGAGAGCAAGATGGGTATTACCATTCCCGTTTTACCAACAGGGAAAGGGAAGATGACTTTCCACCAACCCTGAGCACCCAGAGCAGGGCAGCATGCCAGAAAGAGATCCCCAGACTGCTCTACAGGTGCTGAAAATTTCATGGGCCTGGTGACAAATGGTCCTGCCAATAGTTCAGCCTGGGCATCACACATACCACGACAGTTCTGGTTAAAGCTTCCCTAGGGCTCTATTTGTTTCTGTTGTTTGGTTTAGTTTTAACTTTTCTCCATTCTACCTACCTTCCACCCCTGCCCCCTGCCCATGCTTCTTAGCCCAATTCACACCAAATTGAAGTACACAGATTACATGGCTTTCCTCCAGAATTTAGGATGAAAAAGGTGCTCATTAGAAAGGCTATGCGGCCTGCTGGCATGACTTCTGCAGTACCTACCAGCATTAAGTATATGCTAAGTCATGTTGAGAATGCGATCATAAATTTAAGACCAGTTTTCAAAGATAATTTAATGAGCTGAACTATTGTTGTGTGTAGCCACACATCATTAAACATAATTTTAAACAAAAATGCAAGTAAAGGAGACATTATAAAAGGCTGTTTGTATTCTTACTGGCTCCATAACTTAACCCATTTACATAGCAGCCAGTTGCTGGAGTTGTTCTGTTTTGTGCACTGTTCTATAACCTTACAGGGTGTACTGGGTTTGTGTGGTGGGGATTTGGAAGCTGGGGAAACTACAGGGGTGGCTCCTGTGAGAACCTGCTAGAAGCTTCCCTGGCTCTGAGTCAGATCCATCTCTGTCCAAGGCCAAGCTAATTAGCATCTCTGTGATTAATATATATGAGAGGAAACCAAAAAGACAACAATCAGGGGAAGCAGAAACAGCGGAGAGATGAGTAAAAGCAGAGAGAAGAGTGGGATGTGAGAGAGACACCAAGATAGACACCCAGGCCAGTGCAGAGAGGATGGGAGGAAGTGCCCAGAGCAGAGGTTCCATGCAGCCTGTGGTGAGATGGCAGGCTGTCCCCTATGGCCATGGTGGAGCAGAGACCTGCCTGCAGCCCGGAGAGGACCAGAGCAGGAGGATGCCCAAAGGAGTCCATGACTCCATGGGAAGCCAGCATTGGAGGAGGCTGCTCCTGCAGGACTGCATCCCGCAGAAGGGCCCCATACTGGAGAGGAGAGGACTCTTGTAGTAAGCCAGACAATAAGTGAAACTGGTATCATGCTGGAAGGGAGCAAATACGGCAAGGTTAACTGAATAGAGTGAGGGGGGTACCTAGAATGGGAAGGACAGAGATAGCTACAACAAGGAAATGAAATCAAGAAAAGCAAAGGAAATTATGGTACAGAAGAAAGGAGAGTATGGAGACTTTGATCTGCATATTGTAAAAATGTAGGTAGGGAGAGGGAGAAGCTTCTTGCAAAATGCTTGAGCACAGGGAGCCTTGGTGAGCAGCCTCCCCAAGGAGTACAATAGGCATGCACAAAATACACCACAGTTATTAAAATCCAGCAAACTAATGACCACAAAGCACTACAGCAGCAAAGAATGCCAGCTGTGTCTTCTTCACTACTGAATGTGGACACAATGGAATATTAGTTAAGCTTAATATTTACAGGAATAATGATCCTAAAATATACACTACTCTTAAGGCAGGGCTGGATCTCACTTCTACAATCTCCCAAGTAAAGGAAAAATCAAGGCTGAAGTCTGCAACTTTTGATATTTTTGTGTGTATATGGAGATTTTCTGCTTCACATGTGCCTGCTGAATCTGGATGTGGACAGGGACAACCATAAAAAGTTGATCTCTGAAATTACACTTTTGGTAAGTTGAATCACAGTTACTTCCCCAAGTCAAAATGCAACAGGCAGGCAGACACCAGCTGACATGCAAATACAAAAAGCAAATCACAGTAACTCATAAAAGCAAGATGAAATAAAAGACAGCTTGCTCGTGTCTACAGCTCTAAGGACACAGAAAATAGATAACTCACTCCCAGAATCCTGTCCTGCCATTCTGGGCTCTCAAACACCACAATTACTCATAATGCTTCCATGCCTCAAGGAGCCAAGAGCTGAATGTCTCCAGGCACTCAGTACTTGAAATACAGGAATCCCACAAATGCCAGCATAAAGCAACTGCTGCAGTTTCCAGCAAAAAACAGTGGACTCTTCTTCAGAGTCTGTGTTTATGCTTTCCTTTGGGTACACTAAATACCAGATTTTGAAGCCTGACTTCGCAGTTGGATGCTGACAGCATCCACTGACAGGAAAACAAATCCAAATGCCCCCTTGAGAAGCACCATTTTTGTAGTTATCGATGAAAATCTGATGAAAATTTTGCCCTGGCACAAAGTAATATTTTCATGTACTTTTCACCCATAACCACATCTGAGCCAAAGTACGACTGACTATTCAGACTAATGGCTTGTCCACAAAATTAGTCATACTATTCTAAATTAAGTGTAATTAGTTTTTAACCAAGTTAATTATTTCAATATAGAAGGTTAAAAGGAGTTGAGTTTAATTCAGATGTAATTTGATTTTAGAAGTCAGTTAGGAATATGCTGATACTAAACCAAAAATGAGAGTATTGAACAAAGGAGTTTCAACCAAATGAATAAATCAAAACAAGTTTATATATAGGTAAGCCTATAAAAGCCATACTTAGAGCAATAATTTACTCCAATTAATTTAGCAAATGTGGCAATTTCACACTCACTATAGTTTTAGAGATGCTTTAGAGGATCATGAATGGTTTATACTCAAGCGCTATTTATCCTACCTGAAGCCTGAAGGTCAGTAGAGTGACTCATGAGAAGCTTATTTAAATAACTTTTTTTTTTTCAGAAACCCACAAGAGTTTCTCACATACAAACCTTAATTTAATCTAAAAAAAATCAGATTTCCTTCTGCAGCTTTAATTACAAATTAAAGCCAGGTTGTAAGCAAAGGCAAATCCGTTTTTAAGGCTAAGATCACTAGTACACAGAAGAGCCACTAGCCTGTCTTCCCCGGGAGGTTGAGCACAATTTATACTCTGTTTGTGAAAAGTCGTTTCATAAACCCTCTATTTTTGGTGTAATGTTTACCAATTAACATAATTTCCTGACTTAATGAGAACAGCATTTAGATTCTAAATAAATCACTCTTTAGGGTGTTTTCATGGACAAAACTGCTGCAACACCAAAGAGGGTGAAAAAAAAAAAGGCAATAAAACCACAGCTCAGCCAGTATGCAGGCTCCTAGCTTTTTGAATCTGAAGACGGCCACAAAACCCAGATTTGAATACTTTTCAGATGAAAATACTTAGGTCTACATCAAGGCTTTACACCTAACTAAAAACATACATTTTAATTTTTTTCATTTAATTTTAAATGCCACAGCTAATCTTCAAGGATTTTCAACAGATTAAAAAGTAGGTATCTCACCAGTCAGTGAAAAAGGGCTAATGAAAGTTGCATGTTCCCGTCCCAAAATAATAACTTTTAAAAAGCTATTTTAATCAGAAATATAATTCCCTCTGCAGATTTCTGGTGTTCTAACTAGCAAGATGGGATAGACATATATTAATGTTAATGGCTTCCATACAACAATAACAACTTCAAAATTTACATTTCACAAAACAGTAGAACTTAATTTTTGAAGAATCTAAGCCTTGCATGATAATGTTGTCTCTTGTGGTGACAACAGTCAGAATCTGATAGGACTCTTGCATGTTTTATTCAGCTTTTAGGAGAAAATGGCTGCAGTCCCTGTGTTACTGCTGTCACTTTAGCAGTTCCATATTTTGCCATTTTCACAAGATATTAGAAGTTAACAGAAATTAAAAGAAGCTTGAATTTCTGAATACCAGGCTCAAGATAGGTACCTTGATCTCTGGTATCCACTGAGCATTTAATAACATCAGCAAAAAAATTGTGGGAGGAAAATAAACTCTTGATTTGACAAGGAAACACGTGAGAAATTTAAGATTTGCAAGATAGAGACTTCATCAAATTACTAAAACCAGGAGTGACGCAAGTGAGAAGAGTAAGGTACTAGAACCATGGTGATGGTCTGCAGCAGCCTCACATGCTTGATTCTGTTGTTTGGTCATGCGAAAGTGAAAGACTTTCCCATAGACAACTCACAGAGTATCTATTTTTCTACCACTAATTCCAAGAATGTCACCATCAGGCTGCTATAAAAGCAATCCCAGCAAAAAGTCTCCTCCCCTTGTCCAAGCAATTTTAGCTGCTGTGACAACCCCATTTTGATGTTGCCCCTTTATTAAGAATGGTTGTAAAAGTGACACATCTCCAAGGCTCGGAAGAGTACAGGCACCCCTTGGTTGGAAAAGTCTTTAGCTAGTCCTGGTTTGCAGTATATCCAAACACCATGTAAAGATGAACTTCTCAGCTGTCTGTGTTAAGTTACTGCTCAGCTGTTCAGCCAGATCTCTTGTATTTTCCAATACATCCCACAAAATCATCAGATAATTCAGATGATTGGAATAACTGACCTCCCCATAAAGCATCACAAATTCAGATTTGAAGTTCATCTTAAAGTAGGTGTTTAATTATTCCCCCAGATATTTTTTCTATATTCACTATGTCACAAAGAAAAAATTACACTAACAGTACAAATTTTTGTTTCATGGTTACTTGCTGCTTCCTTCTCTCTCTAGGGTTACACTTATCCAGTCCAAGCTCCCAAAAATGACCCTGAATAGCTTTCAAATGAAGCCCACAGGACTAAGATGCTTCCTGATATCAACTCCAACAATTTGCTACATGTGCACTTTAGACAATAATTTCTTAAACTAAAGGAGTTGCTCTTGAACTCCCCTTTTGCTTCTGCTATAGATGCATTGTCCAAGAGTTTCATTCTTCTGACAGTTAGGAATTTTACTTCCGATCCAAATTGATTCACTGTCAGTTTATGCTCATTACTTGTGCCAACATTTATCTTGCAAAACTCTACCTGGAGTTTGTTCTTTAGGCATATTTATATAGTAACACATCCATTCTCAGGCTTTGCTCTCCTGAGCCAACCAAAGCTTCCTCACGATACATAGTCTCTGTTCCCTGATGGGCCTCGCAGTTCCTTCTGCATCTGCTCCAGCCTCCACCGGAAGGGCAGTACATCCTTGCACTGTTGAGGGCTTACCAGGGCCTTGCGCCATTACCCAGGGTGAGAGAAGAAGCCGCAGCAGCAGCGTAATGCCAGCCTCCAGGATGCCAGGGCAGCCCAAGAGAAGCAGGCGAGTGTCGCACACCTAGGGCCCCACAAGCTCCGCAGGCCTCCTGCGGCAGCCCCAACACTGACATCAGCAGACCCTGCTGGCACTCCATGCCTTAGAGCATCCCACCCACACTAATCCATCCGCCCAGCCCCAGCTGGGCACTCAGCCCCAGCTGCGCACTCAGCCCCAGCTGCATCCATCCAGGATCAACACCAGGCACAAAATTCCACCACTCACATCTGACCGCTTCGCTTGGCTCAAACCTGCCATGGGAGCTGTACCGCTAAATCCCAGTGGTGCAGGGCCACAGCTGACACAGCCCACCAAAGCCAAGATGGATTCACACAGTGCTGAGCCAGGGACAGTGGGACCTCATCCACCTGCAGCTGAGGGTATTCCCCCATGAATAAGTCAGCTGTGTACCCCTCCAGAAACATCTCTGCTCATGTTTATGGCTCCATCACACTGATGTCTCATGCTCACCCTAGGCTGCTGTAGTGCAGAAATCAAACCCAGCCGTATTCTGTAGTTCCTGTGGGACTTGGCCATTGGTTCATTTCTTTGTTAGTTTATCAACAGAAGAAAAAAAAAAAATAAAGTGATGTGGGTAACAATAATAAACTCCTTTCTGACTATTGATTTTTAAAGATGGTTGTTTCTGGACAGTTGCCAACCCCACAGGGCAGTAGCCAGAAAGGCATGAGGTGGGTGCAAGCAGGCATATCTTCCATGTCCCCTCAACACTGGAAATGCAAGAGCAACACAGCTCAGCTGAAAGGAGACCTTCTCGCTGCAATCCAATTCTGCTAGACCCCAAAAGCCTAATGCAGTTCAGTTATGATCTTATGCTGTAGCCATCCTTGTCTGCCATTTGCACTTTCACAAACACAGAGATACACCATACGAGCTGCAGTTTGTATTCCAGCTTTTGAAATCCTTCAGCAGCTGTTTCAGTTGACAGCAATGCCATAATGCACCAGGCTGTGGAAACAGTGGTGTGTACCTATACATCCCTCTGGCAACACCCATCTGGTGTGACATTTGCCTGCTGCATTTTCAGTCTAGGAGCAAAGCCATCCTCTCAGTCACATTGTGTTCAGTAAAAAGCTGTGCTGCAGGAACTAAACCAGAGGCAAAAGGAGAGACACAAAGGAAAAAGCTAAGACTGGCTACGTGCTGCACGTAGTTCCTGGTCTTAACAAAAGTCACAAGTCTGGCACTCTGTAGGGATGGATCAGTAGAAGGTATCCTGACGGGAGGAAGGAGATAGCACTTCAGCGATGGAGAAGAAAATAAATAGGGCAAGAATGCAGAAGGGAAACAGGAGAACTGGGACTTGTACAAATAACAGTGGAGAAAAAATGAGGGGGAGGAAAGCAATAGAAGAGTAGCAAAGAAAAGAACATGGAAGACAGGGATGGGGACTTGAAAAGAAAGAAAAGTGACTTTATAAACAAAGAGGATGAGTCAGAAGAGCTTCCTGAGTTCATGTGCAGGCAGTTCATTTGCAGAATAATTGCTTACAAAGCTGAACTGGTTTTGGCAGTTGTATAGCTTAAGATTGCAGGCATTACAGGTGGAAAAGGGAACAGGAAACCTTGCATGCTATTGAAACAAGCCAAGGGAGAATTGCAAAAGACCTGAGATGCCTTCATTCCACAGAGCTACATGCACACTAATTGCCCTTATTCCTGTGTAGTGGGGAACAGATCCTTTGCAATGGCTAGAGAAGGCGAGTTTTTTGGCAGGAAGAAAGTTCCATTTTAAGAGGTCTCAAAATCAAGAAAATGAATGTTTGCTTAGCAAAGACCTTACGAGATTGGTTATCATTTAAAAGGAGCAAAAGGGAAGGTCCCATTACTGCATAGGTGCTGAGCATGACTACATTTCTTTCAGTGGCAGCTCTAGCATGAGCAGCCTCTACCACCATTTCCATTCTGACTGCTGCTCATCCCTATGCCACGGTCCCTCTCCTGGTCTTTTGAGACGGTGGTCAATGGAAGCCCTGTGTTGAAACAGGTACAGAGAAGAAACCTGTGCTCGGTCATCAGTGCTGTCAAAAGAAATGGACACACACCTCCGAATTCAGTTCAAATCCCAAAATCATCCAAGAAAATTTAAAAAATGTTACTATGAAAATTGATAATTTATTCCTTGATGTAGTGAGCAAAATGGCCTCATGGCTAACACACGTCAGTTCTCCTAGTGCTGCCAATGAATCAATCCTCTGCAACCTTGTCCCTCTCCTCCGTGCCTCACATAGTCATCTGTACGCTACAAGCTTTGCAAGAAGCCAGTCAAGACTGTTGGAGACATTCACACTCAAATCATGACCACCAGAGACAAGCACACCAAGCTTTCCAACAGAAGAAGGAAAAAATTCTAGGAATGAAAAAAATCCAACTGCCAAGCACACAGACCAGAGAGGTTTTTCATTTTGTTGGAGCAGGAAACCAAGAGTATGATGAGGAAAGAGAAAAGACTGAACACATCACAGGTGCTGAGTGTTCAACCATGGCAGGGGCCACCCTATAGAGGATAAGAGCTGCCTGCTCTGCAAAAGCAGGGCACACGTTTGAGAGCAAGATCTTCCACATCAGGACCCCCAGTTCTCTTACCGCAGTGCTGGCTGAGAAGTGTTTGGTAGTGTCAGCCAACATAATGGACATGCAGGTGAAACAGCAAGTTGGATTAAGATATAACAACAAGAAGCAGTAACAGAATGGTTGTCAGTGTGGTGGATAACATGGGAAACAATACAAGTCACTTTCCAAACAGAGGCTGCTACTTTCACTCACAAGAAAAACAAGTGATTTTTTCTACAAATCACCAGCTCCTAATAGCATATAATATGAGCCAATTAACAGAAATAAGCTATTCTGCAAAATACAGTATACGTCAGCTGTGGAACTGCAAGAAAATCATTACAAGTGTAGAGATAATGGGACATATCCTTTCTGGTGTCCATTAGCACAGTACCCTTTGTTTCAAATCCAGTTTATAGCTTTTAACTCTTCGCAAGTGACACAACCAAACATGTTGTGCTAACAATAACACCAGGCATGTGATCCATCAAAGGGCTGATGACAGGCACACTCATCAATGAGAGCCACTTGTTCTAATAACTGCTGAGAACTTGAAAAACAGGGAAACGTCGGGAACATTAATCTTGTAGAAGCCTACATGAGAAATGTGGAATGGTAGGAGTCTATAGGCATAGTCTGGAGAAGGTAGAATTAAGTCTAGTGCGTTTTTTAACTTCTGTTGGGGTGTCTGTGCAGGGCTAGAGTGCGAATCCTCAGAGGGATACCCAGGAATTGATTTCTGAAGTGAGATGTAGGTGCCTCGCAGGATATTTCACCTGCCTGACCCTTTCTGTCACAAACAAGTTGAGTGCAGACAAGAGGCTGTCTCTTGGCACCAAGGCAAATCTTTCCATTTTTCCTACTGCTGGCATTTATCCTCTTGCTCTAATAAGATTTGGAAACCAATAAAGGAATTCTACTATAATGTATCTTAACTTTAACCTGAGGAAAAGCAAAACAAAAGCATGTGATGAAGTATATATTTGCCTCAATAGACCCGCTTCACTGCAAACACCTTCCTAAATATATCACAATACTAAGTTCTGCTCTGCAGTTAAACTCACTTTAACACTGTATTTCAGCTATACATGAGAATAAGACAGTTTGTACATGAATCTGCCCACAGAACTGCAGTTTCCTTCACTTTCAAACCCCTCTCTGAAAATGTTCATTCCACTCCCTTTATATTCTTCTGGTTGTGCTTTTAATTTTACTCTTCCTTCAACAAGATTATCAGCATCTTTTTGTAAGGCAAGATAAATGAGAAGGATTGCTTTATCCTAGAGAAGGTCTACAGCAATCACACTATCTTTTTAATCAAAATCACCAGTCAGCCACCGTATGTTTCTAATGAAATTGCACTTTTCTTTGATAAACCCCTTTCTATTTTTTTTATAGAGGTTTTCTTCGCAGCTGATTTTGGCCAATACGCTTGTAATTGACAACTTGACACGTCAGTACTTTTTCTGAATATTAATCACGCAGTCTACTCGCTAGTCCTTAGAAATACGATACTAAAAGCTAAAATACTATTCTTCCCCTTTCAAAACTCAGAGACATGGCGTCAAGATTTTTAGGCCTGATTTGCAGCTGCAGTAAATTAAAACTGAATGAAGTTTGCTAAGCCTCACTTTTAGGTATGCAAATCACTCACCAATATAGTCACGAGGGGATAACTCTGGATAGTTTTGGCCAGCAGGCTCAAGCTCCCAAAGATTATGCATTCACATTTTCCACATTTACCATGAAGTTAAAACTATATTTTCTCTCAAGACACAGGAGAAATTGCTTTTTTCTCTAGCTACTTGCCTCCTTGGCAGGTGAGATCACTCCTTACGTGGGCAGAATTCCCTGGGTCAGTGGAAGATTTTACCGAGCATATGAAAGCAGGCATCACTAAAGACAAAATATCAATACGAGTGGTAATTCTTTATTGCACATTCCCAGTTCTCATTTATCAGAGGACTGGTTATCTCTTCTCATGCCCTAGCTGCAATATACTTTCAGCAGTGCATTGTAAACAACCAGCCAGAGCTTTTCTAGATGCGTAATTAGAAGCCATTGCTTTTCTGTTTTATTTCTCCTTCTGTAAGTATAGCTCCCAGTCATTACCAGATGGCTATTGTTACTCTTGTTACTGACCCTGCTGTCTAGGTACCTACTTGCACTTATTATCCACTCTTATTTGGAAAAATGACCTTAATGAGGACAAGCATAGTCATTATCTCTACGATTGTGTATTAAATATTTCAACTTGAAAGTTGAGATTGTAAGCAGTGAGAGAGCATATGTTCAGAATTCTTTTTTAAAAACACCTCCTTTATTACACTGTCAAATGATTTAATACTAATGATATTTTTGCAGTCACTAGAATGCTGATGTTTTATAACCTCTACCTTATTTATTGTACAAGGTTTATTTCCTTGGATACACTCCAAAACAGCTTTTGGCTGTTCAACAAATTAAAAAGATGTTGTTAAAAAGAAAAAATAAATAACTTAATCCTAGCTTAGCTTTAGAAATGTGTTCAGGCCTTAAGCTTTTTTCTTAAAGGTTGTTATTCCCCTTGACTATTTATAATTAAAATGCTAACCAAACTGTATTTTTCTTCTTCTATAAGCTCCTCTTAACTATAAAGATTTCCTGATCTTCTTTGTGTCAGTGTCATGGGGATGTAGAGGATCCCAAACAAAAAAAAAATCACCTCATTACTCTCAGTGTCCATGACTTCCATCCAAGTTGTCCTTGCTGCATCAGCCAAAAGAAATGCATCATTTCTCCCTATCCACCAGCACCATCCATCAATGCCCTTTCTGCCACGCTTGCTTTATTTGCCTATCCCTTTGGTAAACTTTGCACTTCAGCATTTTAACATCCGAAGGCAACACTGAAGAGCTTGGTACGGAGCAATCCTACCAGGCACCATGGCAGGAAAACAGACAAAAGCAACACCCCAGGGCACGCTGCTGAGGCTGAGCCCTGCTCTGGGATGGCCCGGGGAGGTCAGCCCAGCAGCGATACACACACATACCTGATGAACAGAGGCAGCTGATTTTCCAGGGAAAAACCTCATTATGTAAGTGGATGAGCTGCTTTTGCTGCAACTCACTACCAGTTTTGATTTAACAATGTGCCAGCATGAGCTGAAAGCTGTAATTCTGTGTGTATTCTTGAAGCTTGGGATACAAAGCTCTAGATTACACAGCAAGAATTAGTGAGCTTCATAAGGAGCATACTCACAAACACAGGCAATTTTAGTGATATATAAAAGCATATCATTAATTTGTTTATAGCTTGGATGAGCATTCTGTGCCAGTAACATTAAATATTGGATATATCTAGGAAGGGGATCGAATATATTCCTTCAATTTTTAAAATCAGATGCTCCTGGCAAAAAAACCCATTCACTATATGCTGGCCTTTCACACACAGGGGAACACAACAGTAATACATTAAAATAACCAAGTTACATTCATTACAGGTTTTAGTTAGCAAATACTAATAAGCACCGTTTGCTGCTTTGCACACAGCCTTCCCTCAGTATTGGCCTGGGGAACTTAAGAGATAAGTGAATTTATTATCCACCAGAGCCCACACTGAGAATGTTCTTATTAGTTACAGAGATGCAAATGTCTAAGCCCTAGCATCATCTTGTACAAGAGAATGAAATCTCTTGAAAACAGCTCATCTGAAACTTATTCACATTAGCAACACAGATGGAAGCACAGACAAGACTGTCAGTGATACCTGCCATATTATCCCATGAGATTTATACTTCCCTCCCTTCTAGAAGCGCACCACTTATTTTGGCTACAAGTCACAATTCATCAGAATTACAAATTATTTCAAGACACTTAAATTTTCCTCCCTCACCCTCATTTAACCTAAATTGTTTATACTGTGCGTCACTAGCAGCTACACAAATTCTCCTCTATTTTTTCTTCAACAGCAAAAGTATTTGCTAGCATCACATCAGGACATAGCATGAATACCTATGAAAAGATTTATAAGTTTAAACATGTCCATTTATAGATTCATCTATTTCTGTCAAAACAGTTGGTAGGGCTCATTCTAATTCCTAACCTGAATGGCTCTTTTCTGACTCAGAAGCTTGCACTTGCAATGTCTTTCCAGCTGGTACCACGCTGAAAATGTATGCGTCCTGCTTCAAAAACCAGAGAGAGCCCCAAAACAATCAACCCCACCAATTTTATTGAAATTTCTCCAACAAGTTACCCTTGGATCAGCCAAGAACAGCGCTTTCACTGAGAATTAGCAAGTAAATTCCTATCTCAGTAACATCGAAAGATGCACTGAGCTACACACTAGATAATTTGGTAATGATCTGGGAATTTGAAGCACACGAAGCCTGGCTCTGACAACGGAACTGTAATCAAGCAACATTGGAGATCTGGTGACTCAGCAAATTAAATTTCCATACGGTTTTGATTTCACTGACTATATTTACATCAACAGAAGAGAAAAATCTCAGAAGTCATAACGTGGATTAGGTAGTCCAATGAAGCACACAGCAGAGGGGAAATCAAGTCAAAGGTGTATCCTCTATTTCCCCTATTTTAATCAGTCATTTGGTTAATCAGGGAATCAACAGCATTCTCGGTAAAAACCTCCACGATAGAGTAGTTTGCATTGGGTGCACACACAGGAATGGCTGTTGAGCAGGTAGCCCCGTAACACAGAAGTCAACATGTGGGCAGCACACAAGCCCTTTACAGGTTGCACTCACAAATGCAGGGCATCCCTCGCACTGTGGGACCTGGCCCTATCCCCACACCTCCAGCAGCTGTTTCAGTGCAGGAGAAACCAGGCTTCCACCTCCTCTCTGGGGGAGGCCCAGGGCAGGCTGCACCCACCAAAGCACGCAGAGAGCGCCTGCAGCCACCCTGCAAGCCCAGGCAGGGGAGAAATTTAGTTTACAGCTTCATTCGCTAGCACAGGACCCAGCCCCAGCATGACTGCTTTCAGGCAGCCTTGTTGCCTAGAGATGGCATCCCCTCCTCCTTATGCCCTAAATAAATTCATCCTCTGCCCAGCTTCCCTACAGTGATTCCAAGAGAACAATAAGTCCCCCATAGTCCACCTCCAGACTAGCCTTTAATTATGCAGTCACAACCCCTGCAAACAGGCTCTGCTCTTTGATCTTCAGTTTAGTGCTGCCATAGATGTTCTTAATCTCTTTTTCTTTCCAAGTACACTCATAAAGGCGCAGAAAGGAGAATAAAGCAGAACAAGTTCCAGTTAAAGCTTAGGGGATTTTTATCCCAACCAAATAGCTTTGAGCTGCTGGGGCCTCTTCCCTCCTTTGATGAAATGGAGATCTGCATGTGGAGACAGGCGGAGTGAGCACCCAGCAACCCCTTCGTGAAAAAAGGTCTGAAGACTGGGTGCATCCAACAGCCAGAGGTTACGTACACAGCTAATCTCTTCATTTTCAGTTCCAAAGTGGCCTATCCTGAATACTAATCAATGGAAAATAGAGGAAGCAATTATTTATGTGGGCCTTCTCATTTATCAAAGCAAGAAGCTATAGGTTCAGCACGCATAAGGTCAGAAGGCAGACTACAGGAAGCTTTCAGCTTCTTCCAGCTACCACACTTGTGATTAAATTAATTCTGCACCCACTCTCCTCACACAGCTGGGCACCCATCCATCACACACATACACCCCCCACACATCCCCGAAGTCCACTTCCCTCAGCTTATCTCCAAAGAGCAGTTACACATGCACAACACCAGCCACTTCTAGTCACCTGCACACTGTTAGCAGGCTGAGAGCCACAACCACTGTCCGAGCAATAATCACTCACTGTTCAGTCCCCCACCACTCCCATCCTGTCCGCATAATTAAAAATCTGTTACCCTCTCTGACTTGGCTAGCAATTGGCAGCTCTCTCACAATAGTTCTCAGCAGACATAGAGCTTTAACAGATGGCAAGACAATGATGCAGTTCGAAATCTAAATGTGATGCCACAAGATCAGGCGGGTGCAGAATCGGTAACAAATGAAATTAAAAGTGTGACAACTGTAGGATCAATAAGACATAGATGAAAAACTAAATTAAATGCATCTCATGCAGTAGAAAGTATAGTCTGAAGGACAAAAAGAACCCGCTTGCTCTTCTGGCATGTTGCAGTACCTGTAGAACCTCTTTATGTTTCCCATTTCTCTAGTAATGAAGCTGCAAAGCAATATTAACCAATAAAATAGCTCTCCATACTAAACACCCAGGCACTGAGAATTAAAAGATGTACTACATCGATTCCATTCAAGTTGCTAATGCTGTTCACACCATCAGCTGTTTCCTACAGAGTTAACGTCCCACAACGAAAAATGAGGACAGAAACTCTCTTAAACATAGTCTGATTTTGCACCTTGCTGCTTTGCTGGAAGTGAAAGCATGTGTAAAAAGATTAAGTAATTGGATCTTCTGTTTTCATCTATAACTATCAATATGCAAAGAAGACAGGCTGAAACAAAGAGACTAGGGAACATCTAAGATCAAATCAGGGTAACTCAAAAGAAATGCTCAAAAATGGATGTGAAAAACAGTGTCAAAAGCTTTATCTCTTATTTATGAGCTTTTTAACTTTTAGTCAAAAGTGTTTAAAATGCCCACATCTCGCAAACACCGTGCTTCCTTCATATCAACCCACGTGAAATTATGCCTTTGATTCTTGAACTTTTTGATAAACTACCAGTATACCACATGATGGATGAGCACCTAAACATGATGTGAAAGACTCCCATAAAAACGCTAAAAACGCATTAAATTTTTCAGCACTTAAACCACGTATCAGGTCTCCCTTCTATCTGGAATTAGAGGCAGAGAGCTCCACAGCAATTATTTCACATCTAGCTCTTGGGGCCTAGTGTTTTCTGCTGCTGTCTGTCACCATCTGAGAGTGGCTTTAAATCACCCACATCATGAAACAACAGTGAGAAAGTTATCACATAGGATTTATTACCTATGTCCCCATAAAGACATCTGGGCTGCTGCTATGTGAGCTAACCGAGTAAGATGGCAAATGTGGAGATACAGACAAGTAGAGCACTGTGTCCTTGCCCCAAGGGAAAGCCACATTACGCCATTTTAGGTCATTTTAGCTCATTGAGTAAGTTAATATGCTACATTAGAACAAAAAATTCAGGTCAGGAATCATGGGCTTGGGTTTTACTTCCAAAATGCAGCTGAAGTATGGATCGTGTGTTACTATTTCCCAAGACATGTTTATCGTAACGGTGCCTATGGACTAAGAAAGGATCAGCTACCACCATGCAAGGAGTCAGAGGACAGGTATGGAGGGAGCTGCGGGGGAAGCTATGAAGGACAATGGTGATGGCTGGATCAAACAGCTGCAGGGCAGCAAAACAATAGAAGAGAAACTTCTTGCTTACTGAAAGCTGTTGCTCTAGCTGTTACACAGCCTGCACACAGCTGCTGTAGAGTCAGTCTCCCTTGAATAAGGGATGCCCTCAGATCCAGATTGCTTCTTTCTAGCCCAAGGCAGAACACATCCAAGACAGACCAGATGTTATCCTTGCAAAATATTTAGCTTTAATTTACAGGTAGAAAAATAACAGCAAGGAAGCGCCGTTGCACAGAAACGCCACAGCTCAAAGTGCTGAAGGTATCAAACAGTACTTCCTCCCCTCTCCATGGCTCAGCCTCCACAAAAGCCACTGATTCTACTCAAGGTTACTACTGATCTTTAGGGTCTTGAAATCAGCTTCTAAAAACTGATGGTGGCCCTGGGATACTGGGATTAACGAGGACAGTGTGGCTCTTCACCTTAAATCCATGCACTCTGCAGGATGTGGGTAAATTATAAGGTAACTTCTCTGGCCCACATGTGTTCTCTACTACCAAGGCAATTCAACACCCAGATTCTTTCCATTCCCTCCCCAGGAAAGCCAACCTTCCCCAAAGGATCCTTCTAGAGTACTGTAAACTCAGTTAAACTGCAAAAGAACAAGCAATTGACACAGATTCCACACAGTATTCAAAAAATCAATCCTTAATTACAAATTGGCAACCTCAAAAAGGTCGAAGACTGAGGTAGGCGAAATAACGTAACTGAAAAGCCATAAAAATGGATTACAAAAGATTAGAGGGGTAAACAAAAAAGGTTTAGGTCTGTTTTGGCAGAACTTCTTCCACTCACCATAGCATAAAATCTAGGACAGTTGATGATATAACTGTCTCAAGTTCATCAGCTATTGACTTTTACTTTTTTGGAGTTCTTCATCTCCCATCCACCCACGCTATCTCCAGAATTAAAATTCGTTCTGCAAACTCTAAATCCATAGAACACAAACTTTGCCAGGGCATTATCCCCAGTGTATCATAAAGGTGTTTCACATCCTCTCCACAGCAGAAGCTTTAGAATATTACTGAGGAAAAACTACAGATAAAATAAATGTGCCTTTGGTGAGGAAAAAAAATAAAAGAGTTTTTATTAACTCCCAAATTCAACAAAAAAATTTAACTTGTGTCTAACTGCAGGGAGGAAGAAGGATTTGAGCAGTTATTTGAAGTCTTTGCTGAACGGAGGTCCCACACAGAGATTTCTTCTTTTTTCTTTCAAAACTTTAAGTGATTTTTCTGAAGTTACATGAGCCTCTTTAAACATATATTCAGCAGAAAAGATCCAGATCACAAGACAAGCCGAAATGGCTTCAGTAAGCACAAGCTTTTGATAATGTTTACCTCTATTTCATTTTCAAAGTATACAGAATGCCAAATCCTGCTTGCTTTTCATATGCAATTAATCCCACCAAAATCCTTTGGGACTACTTCTGAAAGTAAAACGAGCAGGATTTACTTTATAATCCAACACTGACAGGAAGGGAAAATATGATATAGTGTTTTATCCCTAGCAAAGAACCCTGGCACTAAATCCTCATGAGTGAGTACAGTGTCAGCGCATATTCTGCAGCTAATCTGGCAACGGGGCAATTTCCTGTTTGCAATTTATATTTTTTGCCCAAATGACTGTAGAGAGACAGATGGTCACACCAAAGGAGGACAGTTCTGGAAAGAAATCTCCTTCCCTCAGGAATACTTCACAAGATCAGCCTGGGGACTGCCAAAGCAAGATCTTTTTGCCAGGCAGCCAAATCACAATACACATTCTTCAGGTTCTGGCTTCTGCATTGAATTATTACGATCCAGTAAATAAAGGAAAGAAGAGCAAAAAGATATTTCCGTGACTGGACAGGGCTTTCAATGCTAATGACTGGATGTTGAGACTCATTTCAAGTTTTCATCATCCAAGAAAGGAAAGCTTTTCTGACTGCACTTTCCGCATCCTTAGGAGCACGCCCTAGGTTACTGATTATCTGGAATCCCATCATCAAGTTTTCAAGAAAGATATTTGTTTCCTTCAGGCTGCAATGGCTCAAGCAGATCGGGTTTCTAAAGCACAGGCCATACAAATCTGATTTCAGCCAAGGGCTTTATTCTCTCTCTCAATTTTCCACTGTTTTCTGACACCAAAACTGGATCTTCTTTGTTTTGTTTTAAAGAGACAATGAGGAATTTTAAGAGTTATCTGTGAAAATACATGATACAGTTAGTATAGCGACACATATACTATTCATTTAAATGCTGAATTTGCCTCTCTCTGGATTTTCAGTATGCCAGAAAGATTCTGACCATCAACAACAACTTCAGCTTAAAAACCTTCAGGGTCGTCAGGTAGTAACAGTGATTTTTTTGGACAGTGAGATGAAATCAAGTGCTGCTGTGATCAACAAGAGGAAGAGTTGCCAGTTTTGATTTTGATTAACCCAAGTTTCAGAATGAAAACTGTATTTAGAATAGTGGAAATCTGTCTCACCTCGTTTTGCCTGCCTGCAAGACTGAATAAGCCATCACTTCTTTAAGGCATTCATACTTGGCTGAGATACATTCTTCATAAGGGTGAGGGCTAAGGGGAAAAGTTTTAAATTACATTTTAAAATACTGGATTACATTTCATGCTATAAATCATAAAATCTGCAACCTTGGAATCACAAAGTACATGTGAACTACATCCTCAGTGAATAGTTTAGGAATATTTCAGCTCTTCTGTCCTGTCTCCCAGACAATAATACATAGAGATTTCAGTGCTAAATTTGGTTGCTTACTAGACTTACACTGACCTGTAAGGGTTCCCAGATTACATAAGCAGAGAATTTCTGAAATGTGGCTTAGGGGAGAAGTCACATAGAATACAAAGTGATACTAGATACAAGAACAACTACAATTTCCAATTATTTACCTTCAGCAGAAGAAGCAGAAGTAAAACATCTCACGCCCTAGGCATTCACCTAGTAAAACAAGTGAACTCTTGTTTGCATGGGAGCTGCTTTATTCCCAGTCAGGTGTTCAGGGTCAGATCAAGAGATTCTTTACTGAATGGCACCATGTCTGTTTTAAATTATACTGGTTTGTATCAGGCACACACATCAACTGTCCCATCTGACTTCCACTGCAACCAGTAAAACTGTCTCATGACTGAACCTGGCCCTAGGGGCCCCAGTTGATGACAGAAACCTAGCAATATATATATATATATGGAAAGGATGAATGAAAGGAACTCTGTTTCAGAGCTTGGAAAATTAATATTGAAATGACATTAAAAAGAATGCCCTGTAGGCTTCTAAGATAAAATTAAGAATAATTGCTTGGGTAAGCTCCACTATGCATGGACAAGTTGGAATGTACTCCTCAGGATCAGGCAGACCATTTTAGACAGGACTCAGAAAAGCTGAGCAACTTGAATAAAATTACTGAGGAAAGCAGAGCCAGGAATAAAATTCAGGTCCGCTGACTTGTAACTGTCTACTCACTGCCCAGCTACTGCATGTAATGTGTGGGAAGGGAAACCGCATACTGTATTTAGGATGTCAGAATTTACTTCTAAAGAAGTAAATGATTCATAAAACTCCATACCAGTGAACACTTCCCTGCATCCATGATCAACTATGCTCAAGCATTTAACACAACAGCACCACTTGCTTCCAAGTCACAGTTCTCATGAAGGAAGAGCATTCAAGGTGATATTCTTGGCTTGAGCAGCAGATGCCCATCTGTTGAGATCCGTTTTGACACAATTTAATCCCTTTGCAGTTCTTCTTGTGTGCGTCTGTTTATTTTTTATAATGCTGTCTACCACAGTTCTCTTAAAAACAATCCTAACCGTGCTGTTTGATGCACTCAGGTAGCTGTGGACTTGTCTGCTTGCTAAAGATTTAGAAAGAGTGAATGACCTGGCAAATTCTAAATCAAAATAAATGTGAACAGTGAAAGTTATTTTCTTTCTGCAAAGCATGCAGGAAAGAGCGAGGGCTATTGGACGAAAAGGCAGTTAGTTACAGAAGAAACAAAGGGGAAACAGAGTAGACATTCAGAGAATACCCATATCACAAATATTGCAAGGCTTTCTCATCATTCCATCCCACAAGCCAGACAAGAAGTGTAGATGTAAGAAGGAGCAACAAAGATGCTCAGAGGAGTATGCCTTCCTATAGAACAGGGTAACAGATTAGGATCCTCGGGTGTAGAAAACAGGTAACTGTCGGTCTGTAACACCGCAAACGCTGCAGTGAGGGTGACAAGAGAATAATTATTCGGCTTCTTGCAACACCAGAACTACAGAAAACCCAAAGGTATGAAACCCAAACCACAAATACTCCTCACAATAAGCAATTAAACAGGAGTATTCATCACCACACTACATCTGAGAAATCAAAGTCTAGAAGGATTCAAAATCAGGTTGCAGTCATAGAATACTGGTTCACCAGCAATTTCCAAAGAAATCCCTAAATTACTGTTTGAATTCGGGAAGATAAACCATGGAAAAGGTCATTCAGATGCATACTTTGCAATACTCCTCTGAAAGGATCTGCCATATGGGGCCACCATGGGTAGTACTAGGGTAAATGGACTTCAGATATGAACCAGCATGAACCAGTTCCTCTACTTTCAGTCTAAAGCCTTTAGAAGTTTCCAAATTTGAACTCAACATGATTGTCATGAAAAATTAAAAAATTAACAGATTTTGGACAACACCCAAAAAAACTCATGTAATTAAGGCAGATTTAAATGTCTGGTAAAATAACTACACAGTCTCTAAAAGTAGTTCAGCGGAAGTCAGCATATCCTTAGAAAACAGGAAGAGTCCAGTTTAGATGTTCCTCATATGACCAGGTTACCTGCTCAAGCACCTTTAGTTTGACCTAAGAATGCATCCTGTGTTCACAGCTCTGTTTTTAAGTAGAGCCTGAACTCCATGTATCTGCTGCAGAAAGCCTTCAACAGCCAGTAAAAGCAATTTTCAGAGCCCGTCTCCTTCCTTTTCGAAAGAAATGAATCCACATCAGCTGTGAAAAGTGAAGAATGCCTCCTGTCACGCCTGTATCACAGTTTTCTGACAGCACCAGTGACAAGACCTGGCATGCAATCTCCTCCCAAGTCAACACCAGGCGTGGAGGTAAACATCTATGCAGAAAAAGCACAAGTTCTTTAAGAGCAGCATCACAGTATTGCCTAGACATCCTGGCAGATCCTCTGTATGAGGCATCCCAAGCAGTAGCAAGGCCATGCCCTAAAAAAATCTGGATTAGAACGTGCTTCATGCACAGACCATTCTAAATTTATTCCTAGCTCCAGGACAAATACTGTTTCTTTCTAAATATCACACGTGAATTAAGAGCACGTTATGACATCTTTTATTCCAAAAGACTATTTCCCCAGAAGACTTCTATTCCCCAGAGATTAAGCACAAGCTGCGTAGAGCTAATAAAATTAACCTTGAATAACTTTCCATCTGTACCCAGGCACAACTAACCAAACAGAAAAGGCATGAGCAGCCTTGGAGGGGGGCAGCCTGGCTGGTTCTTTCTGACTTCCAAACCCACCATCAGTTTGTTAGGCTTGTTACAAGAAAATGCTGTCTTCACAGCTGCATCTGAGGACAGTGCTGGGTTCAGGCCTGCCACCCTTCTCAATCAAGCTAAACCTGTACAGCCAACTCTGTCCCCAGGTTTTGTGTCAGGGAGTGTGTAAAGCCTGAATACTTGGGGATTTGAAGTGCAATCTGAACTTGCTGAGTGCTGGGAATAGCAGGCAAAGGTTGCCCTAAGAGAGAAAACGGTCTGGTGTTTCCAATACTCACCCAGTGCTGGTTTTTAGAGTCAGTTTCTGCGGTGAGGCTAAAAGAATGCAAACATTACCTTTGGTAACATCTTGTATAAACAGAGAGACTGTAACCAAAGCAACCTAACTTCAACACAAGAGAGACACTGACAGCTTTTTATTTTGTCAAGGACTAAGAAATCGCTCAAATTCTCCACTCAGGAATCACTTCAGTCCAAGTGGATTACCAAAGCAATTCTCTCAATCAGTGAGTTTAGTCATAATGGACCCTTACAAAAAACAGCTTGTGTAACTAAATAATTATGTCTTTTTAGCTATGCAGAGACCCCTGCCTCGACTCCAGGTGGTAAGTAATGGATGCACAATATTATTGCCTTATAAATAACCCTATTTCCATTCAGGAGTCAGTTCCTTGTACAGCAACAAAGTGAGTAAGAAATCGCGCTGCTTGTAGAGCTAGAGCCGATATCCCCCCTTCCCTCAGCACGTACATTTACTGCCACATATGTGTGTCAGATAAAACATTCCCTTGGTACTTTTTAAAGGTGAAGCAACAGTTTCTTGCTGTTTAAGAAACAAGACAGACTCTACCAAACTAAAAACAATATACAAAAACAAGGGGGTGGGGGAGGAGAACAAAACCCAAAAAACCCCAACAAACAAAAGCAGCAGAGAGTGCCTCGACACTTAGCTACCTCCACAAATCCTTATTTCTCCTTCTGTTCCTACCCAGTCTCAAGTAATGCTGCTTGTTCAGAACACTATGGCTATAATCAGGTCAATTAGGTCACAATCAGGAAAGATAAAACCCCATCTTTGTATTTAGAAAATGCCACCAAAGACTAATTATTAGTCACACTAATAAGAAAAAGAGTTAGGCATTTCTCTTCATAAGACCTTTTGAAATTGAGATCTAAAAATAGGCAGACAGACAACAAGCAGACTTAAACAATTTTATCAGCGGTTGATTTATTTCAGCTTTCTACTCTCCCTGGTCGCAGTTCAGTGCAACCCATAAATAAGTTAGGCTGGTGAAGGAGATTGAATTTTTGAGGCCAGAACAGTAATTGAGGAATTGAACAGCGTGGAGGTTGAAATACCATCTCCCGGGACATAAGCCTTTGGACCTATTAGCAGCTGTCTATATTGCTTTTCCAGCCATTGACACATATGGCCACGTCAACATATTGAACTGATTTATGTTTCTTTGTGCTGCAAAAGGACAGATCTCGTACGTGCTTTGGGCTCCATCGTGCTGCTACTCTAAAGAGTAAGGATATCTCAAGTCAGTTAACTGCGTAAATTACAACACAGACCAACATTTTACTGCAAAATAGAAGTTTTCAGTCACCATCAAGATTCTCTCAGGAACTGTTTTTCAGTATTCAAAAGACATCAAAAGAAATCTAGTGTTAGAAAAAAAGGTTGATCAAGCTTTTAAGCTCTGAGTTTTCACAATATAGTTACAGGAGAATATCTCTTATTTTCCAAATGTGTTTACTGTATACAACTCCTTTTGTTTCTCAGCCTGTTTTCAAAAGTGCCATTATCCACAGATTCTAAAAGACTTTTTTTCCCCTCACCTAGTATGAAAAAGTCAGATCTTTCAAAACTATTCCAAGGCCCAATTTCATGTGAAGAAAATCTGCACCAGTACAGCACAATTTGAGTATACAGAAAGCAGTGATTTTCACTTTTTCCACACTGTATTAGTCAGCACTGGCGAAGAAATAATTAAAAGGGAGGCCTGAAAAGGTTTTTGCTTATTTTTCTTAAAACCAAAACAAGCAAGAAAATAAAAAACCTCACCATAACCCACCATTTTTCCAGTCAGTCTCTCAGGATCAGAATTTCGCAAGAGACTCCATGGACAACCAAAGCAACAAGTGACAGATGGCAAAACCAACCCATGAACAAAAGGGGCAAATAGAAGTATCTCCAGGTATTACTTCTTCCTATGAAAACATGGAAATCACCTCAGCAAAAGCGCAGGCCCACAGAGCGCAGCGGCCATTTTGGGGCAGCCTCGGGGGCCTTTTCACCTCAGGAATGCACCCTTCCTCACATCTTAATGCTGCACTACATTGCTGCTGCTCCACGTCTAGAGATACACACATATCATTTGATTCACAGACCGATATGCAGAAATACTTCTTTCTCTTCCTCACTAGCCAGGCATCCCACAAAACCTAAAGCAAACAGTATTTCTAAGATGGCTTCACACACTGCGGGCCACGGGCTTCCCAGGCGTCACAGAAACAGTTCCCCATGCAGCACGCCTGAGCAGTCAGATTTTGGATAGTTATGACGACAATCCCATACTGAAAAAAATGAAACTTGCTAAAACACCTAAAAGTCATCTCTGGGGTCTGAGGGCAGGGCTGTATAGCCACAAGGGCCGCAGGCCTGCTCAGAGCTCTGCAGCATGAGGAGGTGAGGCAGCAGCCAAAACGTTACCTCGAGGTTAACCTTCTCCTTAACACTAACGATTTCAAGTTAAACACCGGCTTTAAGTGATGGGTTGAAAAGGGGAAATACGAGGAAAAAGTCACTTCACAAATCACTATTAAAATCCATATTTCCACCTTTTGCACAGTCAGTCTGTAAACAAGAAAAACATCCATCTGGTTTTGTTTTGTAAGAAAAGACGATGGCAACTAAAACTGAAAGGCATTTCAAAATTAGAGTATCACATTTGTTCTGGTCAAGCCCATCATACTTTGAAGAACGGCTCCCAGTGGCACCAAGTACAAACAGACAACAGCAAGAATCTGTTGGATAGAGTAAATGCCAAGCAATGCAGACTGCATACTAGAATTAAGCATCACCAGTTATTCCTAAATAAATTATGTTTTCTGATTAAATATTGAATGAAATGGACACATCATCTTCCATGTAGCAGACTGTACTGACAGCACTTTGTGCTCTGCTCCTACTAGATCTCAACACAGCCAGGATCAGGGATCTGGACACAACAATACTAACAGAGATCTCCAATAAATAAAGACACGCTGCTCATTAAATACTATCTCTCCAACTTGCTCCTGAAGGGGAAACTGAAAGCAGGTCCTGCCTCCCCAAGGGCTGGGCACTGCTCAGTCCCACAGGCAGGAGGTGGATGGGGACTCCCCGTTAGCACATCCCTGCACTCCTCCCCAATCCAGTGTCTGAGCTAGAGCTGCTCAGGAAGAAACAGGAATGCTTTTGCTTCCTGGTATGTGGCAGTATTTGTCCATGACCACCAGAATACTGCTCCATTAGACATTTTCTGCCCAAGTCTTGTAAACAAAATGCAAAATCTAAAGGAATTTTCAGTCAGCTTTGGCTTGGTTGAAAATTTTCATCCTAAGCAAGCTAAGAAAACAAGAGTTCTTCAGCAAAATGTCTTTGAATAAGAACAATTCCTATTAGAAATGCGGTTTGACAGCCAGCCCCCACAAGAAAGAAAAACCACCACTCCTCCACAGCTCAGCAGCTCCTCAGGAAGGTGTCTGCATGCAGCGGGTTATGTGCAAAATCACCAGCCCCATATTGTTCTTCAGCTGCAATTGCTCCCCCCTCTCACCGTGTGCTGTCTCAGCAGCATCCTGCTCCAGCTGACAGTGGCAAGACAACAGGCCACCACAGCAATTAAATTTAAGGAAAAAGAGAAACCACGGACTACCTCCTATGTACTCACAAGGCACACGCAGCAGGGTAAAAGTCTCTGCTTCTCAGGGAGACAGCACACCTGCACAATGACAGGCAGCTTCAGTATTACCTTTCCAATAGCTGCTGCTTGCAACTGCACCATTACCCAGGCTGTAACATGGCATGCAGGTTAAGCAACTCGTACAGCTGGCAGGATGTTTGGTATTTACGGCTGTAGTGTGCTCCCCAAACGGCTCTTCTGACGTGCTGCAGAATGACTGCTTCACTTACACACCCTACGGAGGGAAGGGTTAACAATCCCACAGAGGGACTGTTACACAGCCCACAAGCGAAGCATTGCAGTTCATTTAAAGATATGTGGACAGAAAAGCTACATATACTATGTAATATAGATTATTTAATGCTCAAAAAAAATTCCTATGAAATAAAAAATTTTATATAAATACCACATAACATCCAACTGGGTTCAGCGCCTTTCTTAGCTTTGCACAGATTCACTTTGCTACTTTCTGAGAAAATTAAAACTTACCACTCACCCAACATCCTATCTTTAAAACTCAGTTAAAAAAAAAAACAAACGTAATAAGGTTTTTAGATAAAGTATACCCCACTTCAAGGAATAAGGACATCAAATACTATGGCAAAACATGACACACAAAAACCACGTTTTCCGAGCTGAAATACCAAGTTAACTGTTAACTTGTACAGTCACACATAAACGTACCAATTAACACTCTGCGAGGGTCTCACTTCACCATGTCCAAGGATTATATTGCAGCATCTTAGTGAGTTTACACCCCTTGCCGTATGTTTTCTGGCCAACCTACCATATGCTTTTGAAATGCCTCTTATATTACAGTTTACAGGGGAAATACTAATACTACACACCTGAAATACTTATCAGCTATCACCTTATCACTACATTTTAAATTAAAGCTAAAACTTTAATTTCATGAAAATATGAAGGAATTACATATTTTTATTAATAGTGGTATTAATAGTTAACTAGAGATATTTTTATGTCACTAAAACACTAGTTTTCTAAATATCTAAACAGAATTCATAAATCAAAAGATGAAAATCTGACTACAATGTCTATTTATTTCACACTCCCCACTGCCCCTTTTTGTATGTTCAAATGTGACTCTTCTGAACTACACAATACACATGTAGGTGGTAGATATGATGAAGTCTTCCAGTGCTTGACATATCACACATTCAAGTTTGGACTAGAAATACAAATTGCTGGTATTTGTACGGCACAGCCAAGAAAGTAAATACCATTTGAAATGCCTTTGAAAGGCTTCTCCGATCACACTGGTGTAGATAAACCACTGACAGTTTAAAAAAGCAGAGTATTTATCTCAGTACTGATACACTGAATAAAGATAAATACCACTACAATATGCAAAATACCTATGCTCTAACACAATCTTCTTGTCTATCAAAATAATCCCGAGTGCTAAGGAAAAAGAGTCAAAAGTGTGATTTATTAAGCCTCTCAGTCAGCCTGATTTTATGTCAGATTTGAATTCCAGCAGGTCAGGAGGACAGCAGGTCCAACTTCAGGGTGGATGATATCGCCATTACTATTTTCCGAAGAGCAGTAAGTCCTACATCAACGTTAGCTTTGCCAGGCTTAGGTGTCAACTGCAATGTAATCCTGGGGAAGCTGACTTAAAAGGAAGATAAAACCAACACTATATGCATTCATACCAACCTGAAAAAATTCTCCCAATGACGACAGTGAAAATAAGCCTGGTGTGCACTAACTGATGAGAAACAATACATCCTGCCCCACCTTGTAGCCACTGAGACAAATGCATCTGCTTTTACCACTATGTAAGAACAACAAACAAGATAGGAAAAGCTCAGGGCCATCTTTTATTCCTTGATTTATCAGGAAAAAGTTAGCCAGAAAGTGTAACTTTACAAGGACCACACAGTATCTCAAACAATATGCCTTATTCTCCATCCTCCTGACAAAGGTTTTCTCACATAACTGTAAGTACTGCCCAAACTAGTAACCATCTTATTTTTTATAAAACCAAAAAATACTTCAAATTGTAAAATACTACTACTCATTAAAATCTATTTTTCTTGGACTGTAAGCACAGTTCTGAATGTCAGGTGAGGTGGTAAGGAACTGTTAACTGCTGAAGAGATATAAACAGAAAACCAAAATATTTTAAGAGTCTTCTTCCATAGCCACATCCTCTTGTAACTTCTGCACCATTTTGTCCTCCAACTGTTTTGGTGTACCTTCAAAGCAAAGACAAAAATTAAAGTCAAGACGAATCTCTGAACCTAAATAACTGTTTTTCTTTGAACAATGTATCTGAAATCTAATCTAGGTGAAACAGCCCAAATATATTGCTTCAGGAGTTGTTTAGGAGTAAATCCATCAAGCTTACAAGTAGTTATTGCTAATCTCTACCACCTAAAATGACTGACAAATTATTTTAACAGAAAAGCCAATGCTGTTTTTATGCAAAATCTAACATGCAGTCAACATGTATTTCCATCATGTATGATGAACTTCGACACAGCTGGCAACACCTCGCAGACCCCTGCAAAGGACTATAAAAATGCAATATTTCAAAACAGATCAATGGCCTTCACACATTAGTTTTATATCAAAATTTAAGCCCTCCTGAGCGCTGTGCTGGATGGACACAGTGTTAACTCTCAATAACGCTACCAAAGAAAAAATAATCCAGGACTGACGTTTGATTCAGGCAAAAAAGGAGTGTTTGATTCAGAACAAAGACTCTTCCTATGTTTAGAAGCAAAAGCTATTCTCCATATTCAACAGATCAATTGTATGAAAATTGCACAGGATTACAGATCTGTAGAATTAGTCATATAAAAACACTCCACGATTATTCATCACGACGCTGTATACACAAGTTAACCTAAGCAAACCAGGTGCAGCACGTTCTTACCTGCATGTGGAGCACGAAGAAGGTGGATATTCTGTTTGACTTCTTTGATGTCTTCTGCCTTCTGCAACTCTTTGCTCTTCTTTAATCTGGGAAAGGGGAAAATTAAATTAAATTACCTTCAAAGGGGAGATATATGTTCTTGTTTCAATGCATGATACGCATCTTTAGCTACAGGTACGTAAACTGTAAACAACCATGATTCTAAGGAAATAAAGGTAACAAGTATTTGAAAAGCAACTCAAGCATATACTGGATAAAAAAACAGAAAAAAAGACAGCACTACATCAACTCTTACCACAAATTTGTTTAAATCCAAGACTCCATGTTACAAACAAGGAATTGAGTGTCCAAAACCTGCATTTCAGTGGACAGCCAATTCAGCTCAGCAGTCTGGTAGCGTAGCAGAGCCCACTCAAGCTCTTTCACCCCACGTCCGGATGGCCGTGTATGTACACAGCAAATAACCATTTAAACTTCTGTCGTCGTTTCTCCTGAAAGACTGACTGCCTCATACAGATTTGTGAAACCTCCCACAATCCAAACAATTCTCCTCACCTGTTCATAATAAACCTGGCTTGGCGTTTTTGCTTTATTTCCTCCACTCTCTTCATTGCATCAACTGAAATAAAGCAGAAGTTGGTTTAAATGTGCTTACACACCTACGGTTGAACACACATGCTATTTTTCAGAGCAACATCATCAGTAGTCCATAATATCTCTGTATCAGATACAACTTTTACACCATATAGAGGATGTTTTTCCTTCTTCAAAGAGCACAGTAAGGAAACATTCTGTGTACTAACTGTGACAAACTATATTTTTAAAACTTACTTAGGCTTCCAATTTTGTGCCTACGCATATTTTCTACAATTCATCACAAAAGACTCTTACTCTACTTGAAATCAGATGGAAGGTACGACCACCTTCTTCGTGGCATTCATTCAAGACACAAGTAACTCTTCCATTTTATAGCAACTGGGTTATCAAATTGAAGAGGAAGGAGCAGGAACAACAAAACTGCATCAGTACAAAAGGCTTACACTGGGAGCCTCTTAAAAAGCTGGAGGACCATTAAGGGTTTTTTTTGAAGATAAAAATTACAAAGAGAGGAAATGCTGCACCTCACTTCCTAACCAATTTCTGGGGGGGTGGGGGAAAAAAAAATCAAGAGAAACTCTACCCATGTTCACAATTCAAACCTCCTCCACAAATGAGAATTTGATCACGATTTCAGTGCTTTCAAACACAACCACTACAAAGCATCAATATTCTTAAGATGTCTTCAGCAAACATGTTGGCATAGAGTACAAGTTCCCTCCCCACAGTTCATCTCTTGTTTTTTCTAAACTGACTCACCAGTCTTGTTCCACAACTCTCTCTGGTATTTCACTGGTTCGTTTCTACGTTTTTCAAACTCAAATGAATTATCCTGTATCAAGAAAAAGTAAATACAGATTACATACAGAAGCATGTTTAGATCAATACATCCTTACTATAGCACTCACTCATATAACTTAATACTTTGTGGGGTTTTCCCCCCTTTCAGAATCTCAGTTCCTACACCTTAACAACCTGTAGAGATCACTAAACAAGAAGGAAATGGAGTGTTTGACCTCAAAGTGTCAAAAGCCAGAGTGATTCATCTGAAGAGAACTACTTACGGAACATCTCCCTGGGCTATTTTCTTTTTAGCAAGACAAAAGGGACAGAGAAGACCAATGTGGAGCAGGAAATGCAGAGCAGACTTGACAGGTGGAAGGCAAAACTGAAAATGTGTAGAGTCAAAAGCATTTAATGCAGGTCAAGTAAGTTCTACTCAACAGCCGTCATTTTGAAACGGCTAAAAAAAGTCCACTATTTTAGCTGAAGAATATTGAAACAATATAAAAATCACTTGAAATTGTGAATATTTCACCTGATGACACTGTGGGGTTTGGGGCAGCTAGGGAGCTTTCCTTGTGCTGGTTTGGGTTTTTTTCCCCAAAGAGTTTAAGAGAGAAAAACATTTTCCTGGTTGGTTTTTTTTTGGATAGCCACACTTAGCTTTATACCAACTTTACCTGAGAGCTTTTCCCTGCCCACAGGTTCTTTTTTTGTAGTGGTAAAGCAGAGTTTTTAGACCAGTTGCTATCTTCACTTGAGCTGAAGACAGGTCTAGTGAGAGAAACCACACAGAATAGCAAGAAACGACACGTACACACCCAAGTCATGCAGACAAATGTTAGTTTTTGCCATGGGATAGCATCAGGCAAAACATCTAAAATCCAAGCTGTAGAGCACACCGTATGCTAATATCTACATGCCATCCTTATAGAAAAAAATTTAAAAGTTACCTAAAATTCATTTTTAGCCAAGTGTGACACAGCACCACATCAAATCACTGCAGCTTATCCTACACTGTATCAGATTTCACATACTTAAAATACATGGCATTGTTTTGTATCGTGAGGACACAGCACAAACAGTGAGAATAAGCCTCCTAAGAGTACAGATGTTCAAAGTGTGAGTCTTCTAACCCACATGCACAGAGAGAAACCACAGCTGCCTCAGCCCGGCCAATGGACCTGCCCAACATAGGGGTTTGCGCGAGAGAATAAGACAGAAACACCTTGTGAACAAGCACCTGGCAAGATTATGTCCATCTTATTTTTTTTGTTCTTTAATAAAAAAACCTTGAAACCCAGGAAAAGAAGTAAATATATTTAACCTCTATCCAATGCACCTGTTGAAAGCAGCCAGAACTGTCACCTTCTTACCAACTACAGCATTTTCCATTGTCACAAGCCTATGCAGACACTCTCCCTGCAGCTGGCTTACAAAAGAATGGATACCAACCCAAGCACAACAAGGTACTACGTTTATATACTGTTTTAATTCTTAGCATACATAGATCTATCTCAAAATCAGTGCATAGTGTCACCTATTTAGACATGTATAAAGGAATTTTAATTTAAGATCCTAAATTCTTTTCATAAAGGTAATTCAACTTAGCCAGAAACAACTTCAAGGCACGAAATACAGTTACAGGAGATGCTAAATCATCATGGCTTCTCAGAGTCATATTAAAAAATAAAATACAATCACATTCTTTCCCTTGTACGATCCACAGAAGGAAGCAAATCACTCTGTCAAAATAGTTACTGAATTGTTAGTATTCTGTCAAAAAACCCGCAGATAAAGTCACAGTTTAAGAACACATTTAAGGACTGTTGCATCAAATATGAGCATTTAGTGTTTTTACCACTGAAATAACTTTGTCTTGACTATTTTTTTAACTATGTTAAGATCTCACATGCTGGTTTTGACAGGTTCCTATCTATGCGAGGACTTTTCCTATACACTATATGCTTTAAGGAGTCTCCAAAAGGCAACTCTCATATGTGTCTATACAGAGAGACTGCCTGGGGCACCCGGTAACCCAGATTATCTGATTATGCAGAAATACAACTACCAAACGTATATGTACAGAATGTAGGAGACTTATAGATGGAAAAAGACATGCCTTGGAACCACCATGTGTTTCTGATATAGACACCTAATACACCAGTTCCCACACTGAAGCTTAAACAGGAAGTTCCAAGTTATAGTCAAGCTATAACTGAATAGCTCACTCTCAAGAAAACATATCCTCTTCCACCATCCTTCTTTTCTCCACTCACTCCATCCCTCATGCTTATCTAAATAAATGGTAACGCACTAAGCTAGCTAACCTGACCTGTTTGCAACTGGAAGAGGGTAGATTTCTACCATTTTAGTGATCTAATGTAAACTGTGAACCAGTTCAACTTCTTACCACTGTCAATTCTTTGCCAGCTGCTTTCCGGAATGCTTTGGTCCATCTCATCTTCCTGGGATTTCGCTTCTTTTTAAAGTTTCTATGGCATTTTGATTTGCAAAATCTAAATATCTTAAAGAGGAAGAGAAAAAAGAATTTACAGTCAAATCATATTATTCCTGCACAATGGCAAGCAAGATATCAAACACTGACATTTCTGTAACAATACTGGTCATCCAAAACAACACTCACCTTTCAAATTTCAGTATTTTTAGTTCAAATATTGCCATAACCACACCTGTGCTGTGAAAAAACAATCTTCTATACCTGTCAGCACTTTTTAGATACAGCACCATCCTGTCAACAACCCAAATCCTCACCTTTCATATAACATTTTCCATGCACACATACACACACAAATCAACTCTGTCTTCTGGGATGCAGCTTTAGCCTTAAAGTTTACCCTGCAGCAGGGGTCCTAAGTGCATTAGTTGAGTCCTGGACTGAATTTACTAAATGCTGTTAAAGCATATGCCAAACATTTTAACAGGCTTTTTTCCCCCCCCCTTCCATTTTTCTGCCTATTTTACAGAATGACAGAGAGAATGCTAGGCACCTGCCACTGCTCAGCCAGGTGATATTTTAGGGTCTATTAAAGATGCATAAAAGAACTTCACTATCCATACCTGACATTTCCCTTTTACTACTACTGAAATCATGTAACTAACAGCCAAGCTAAAAACCAAGCCTCTATCCCAAACTGTCCCAAATCCAAACCCCTATTTTCCTTCAACCATACTCTCCTTCCCATCTAATAGTTACTCCTAGATAAAAGTAATAGAAAATATAAAACCTCTAGTAAAGGTAACCACCTGCAAATAATTATTACCTTTTACATTCTTCTACCTGGTTTTTAACCTAACTTAAACCTGCCAGTATCACCTTTCATGGATCATCTGTTCACAACTACCCTGGAACTGTGTCAATCTGTATCTACCTCTAGACTCCTGAAAGCTGTGACTCAGATGAGCAATACAGTTAAGCCAGGATCTGGTTTGACATCTGAGCATAGGAAGTTAGTTATTCGTGTAAGCCTCATTTCACACCGGGGTCTCCAATGCCCTATAGGAGTGATAAGGACCACAGCAGAGACTGGAAAGCTATACACAACATTTTATGTACAAAATTGTCACCATAATGTAAAGCCCAAAGTACGATGCACATCCCTTATGACAGCCTCAGTTGGGCAAGTCACATCAGATATCCGAGTGAGTTACAACTTTCAGGAGAATACCACGAGAGAGGCATCAGCGTTAGTACACAGTCTCCATAATCTACAATGTTCAAAGCTTTGGAATCACCCACTACGGGTCTGAAGCATCCACTCCTCCAAAATCAGAAAATTAAAGGATGAAGACTTTGTATTGCTCTGTAAAGCATTTAATATCTGAGTAAAAACTCAAACCGAGTAATACACGCTCCTGCTGACAGCCAGAACAGGTACTGCTCCACCGAAGGGTGGATGACGCCACCCGACACCAGCTCACGAACGCCAGCACGGCTGGTGCGTTCGTTCCAAACTGCGTGGGCAGAGACTACGGGGGCTCTAGTACGACAGTGGAAACGCTTCCTACCGCCCCCGCCGCGGCCCCAGACCTCCAAAGACCGAACAAGGGTCAGCAGGAGCGTAAGCAGCTGCACCCCGGCCCGGGATAGGGGCAGCAGACCCGGAAGGGAGGCCCGTGGGCCTTGGCAACGCCTGTAAGCGAACGGCGTGAGAAGCGGGCACCGCGTGAGGGGGTGAAAGCTTCCCGTCCCTGCGTGGCGGACACCTTTGAGGCCTCCACGTGAACAAGGGGAACCCCGTCCCAGCAAAGG
>NW_010224481.1:0-7732 GCF_000690775.1 Eurypyga helias
CCATTGTCATACACAACCCCAGGATTGTCTGCATTTTAGTTATTGTCTTTGGTGGTAGCTAGGAACCTTGGTTAAGGTAAGGAGTCTTTGGTTAAGCATTCAGGATATGTGTCTGCACATCATGTTTATGAACATTATTCAATAAACTAGAAGATGTTGAAGATAATAATCTGAATGGGTGAAAACCTTTGGTTCCGACAACTTTGAAATGAAACATGGTAGACTCATGATCAAGGGTCCTCCGACTCGACCCTCCACTTTGGAGCCCTTGACCTCAGCAACATCCTAAGTTTTCATTTTGAAAATGTCTGTACAGAATGGGAAAGTAAACAATCCTCAAACTGCTATTACTGTTGCAGTTGTATGTCAGATTACTTAGTGCAAAGAGGAGCAGAAGCAGCTATTCAGGAACAATTCAGAAGATCCTATACCCTTCACTTCCAAGAGCTGTGTGTTGACTTACCCGTATGCGGAGGAGGGAATTGAATCCTGGTCAGCATGACTCGACTATTGTATTGGCTCTGTTACTGACTTCAGATGCTGAGCCTGGACAAAAATGAGGGGAAGTGAATCTTTTTCTATCTTTCTGAAACCAAGTAGCAAATTTGGATCAGCCAGAATGCCTTTCTGGGGGGAAAAAACAAAACCAAAACCAAACCACCAACAAACCAACTGCTCAAATAGTTAAACCTGCCCTTCTACGTGAAAAATTGAATAACTTCATTTGTGTTAGTGATTTTTTTTCTTTTTTTAGGAAAAAGAAAAGCATTCCATCCCACAAAGAACAGCGCTGCTCACTTTTTGCCATCGACATGGAGGTTGGAGTCACCAAGTGCTGCTTACAAATCACCCCAGGAGGTATTTGCCCGGAACAACACTTCCTCCATAAGCTAGGAATGCAGCTGTCAGACTGGAAGGATGCTGCTGCTGGAAATAAAATTAAAAGGCTACCACTTCACTGCTCTTGTAAAATGCAAAGTGCACCATGCGAATAGAAGCAAAGACACCGAAATGTGGCACTGTTGAAATTCTGGCTCGCTAATAGTCTCAGCGAGGAATCCGGCACAGAGATGGTCTGTTGGGCCAAGGTGATGTGCCTCAGTGCACAAGGCTTCCTTCAATCAAAATCTGAGATGCCAGAGCCGCATTTGAGAGTGGGAAGAGCTTGTTTTGGATCTTTGTTGAATTTGGTGCTTACATCACAGATGTAATTTAAGTGCCCAGAACTAGCTCTTAGATTTCACTCAGTATGCTGCTCCATCTGAAATGTAAATTTATGTACCTTCATACTTTTAAGGATTTGAGCCCAAAGAGTGATCCTTTAAATTGCCTCTGAGATTCCTCTGCCATAGGAGTGAGCCAGTGAAGTCGTGCACATATGCAACAGTCTTACGTCTGTGTCTATTGAATAATAACCACAGTGACTTGCACTCTGTAAGCTTATGCCCCATTTTTATGCTATGGGCATAAAGACACGCTAAGGAGTAGGAGCATGCAGCAAGTGACAACGTTGTCTGCCACTGCACCGGTTTATACTATATCTTCTGAGCAGTTTACCAGAATCATCGTCTCTGACAGGACCTCCCCCAGTTTAAAGCCAAACTGTATCTTCTTGCGACAAGTCAATAAAGGCTGAATACCAGAGCCAGAGTGGCCGATGGGTCACCCTGAGCAGGTGGCACTAAACCACAGCCAGATGCTGGTGGCACTGCCTGGCCAGGGTGGGAGCTGAGCCAGCTGCCTCTTTTCCCTTCTGGGCTGCCTGCTGGCATGTTGCCTGTACCTCTGCCCCTCCTTGCCAAATACTGCTCGGGGAAGGAGACATCAGCACTGGCAACAGTGGCTCAAGGGATCTATGCCTATTTTCCAACAGCATGCTCCATGACACCAGGTATTTGAGACATTGCTGAGCTCGACAGCGACCACACCTACTGTGAATTTTACTGATAGGTAAGTGGCATCAGCATCAGCTGCAGAGATATATTTAGAAAAGCCTTCACCTTAAGGAGCAAACAGTTGAGAACAACTTGTGCTGCTGAATCCTGAGCAAGCCTAGGTTAAGAAGTCACCCAGGTAACTCACTGGTAGTGAAAAGAATAAGAATTGTTTGTATATGTGTTTTAGGGGCTCAATTAGACAGCTTTGTACTTACTGATCTTCTGTTTTTCTGAGATTTATGCATATGTCACCTATCCTACAGACTGTTCTTTAAACAAAACACTTCACCTCTTCTGATGCATTAAATACATATTTCTGTTAGATCTTACAGGATTTGGAGCAGAGATTACATGCTTCAACTAGTTCATTCTTGTTGTGTAACTATCTAGAACAGCAGTTTTATTAAAGCTTTTGCTTGTTGCTTCTTTGGCTTCCTCTCTCTCTCTCACACACCTCTACCATTCATCCATATTATTTCCCAACTTCTACTACGAGCATTTGAAGAGTTTTAGGGGTCTAAGACTTTATGTCCTCCCATCCCTTTTCTTATGATTTTTGAAATCACCTAGAGGAATTACTTTCTGTGTCTTTTCTGATAATTTTCACTTTAAAATTAGATTTTTGGAAGCTATTTAATAAATACAATTCTTATTCATTAATACTAAACCACATCTCTTTTCAGAGTAAAAATAAAAAACCAAACTAGGTAACAGAAAAGTATTTTATTATTCTAAAAGCATATAATTGTATGATTTTTTAATGAAGATATTTTAGCTGTCCTTACGAAGACTAACATTGTTTGGAATGCTACTCAGTTCACCTATCTGTTAATGGAATGATCTGTGGTTTATCTTCCAAAAAAAGTTCTAAACAAAATTCAGTTCCCTATCTCTTTAACAAGATTTAAATATTTGATTGTTTATGGGTGTTTTGCTGAAGATGGTTTATTATCCATTTCCAATTAAGTCCATCACTAAGACTTTTCAAACTTCTGACTTTGGTGTGGACAAACCCAAGGACTCAGAATGCATCCCAGCATTTCAGTGGTTTCTAACCATGGTGAGAATAACTATCACGGAGTAATTTCCCTCTGTTTCTACTGAAGCAGATGGGGAAGTCCCTTGGTACATACAGTTTCAGAGGGCTTTACACTTTCTTAAACAGGCTTTTGGAGGAAGTCCTAACAAGCTATCTCTGGCTAGTGTCCAGCACAGCTAACTGCTATACCATGTCCTTGGAAACAAAGGAATACGGTCAAGGTGGAGATATTCCTCTGGAGATAACTACATTACTTCTTTGCTTCAGCAATTCATGTGCAACACACAGCACATCATTCCTCACACTAGACATCCTACATGCAGCTGAACATTTTTAGGACAGGAAGACACAAATATGCCCATTTCTTGTTACAGGCTGTATCTACAGCAGCATATTTGTTTAGACACGGAGTGAATGCAATTGGCAGCAATTCTCCCACTTGTTTGTCCTTGCTGTGCTTCAGTTCACTATGTGGAAAGGTCTTGAAACACACCCTCAGGTTTTCTCTTGGCTGAAACCAAGCCAGAAGATGTTATGCAGAAGCACAGCTAATGGGCATTCAGTTTAAGGACTAGGCTACAGCATGTGTAGAACAAATCTCCCTAAAATGCCTATAGTGTGGACAGTGGGTCCTCACCAACAACTGTTTTGCTATCCAAATTATTCCTGTTATGCCACAATATGTGCCGATGTGACTGATCAGTCAGTGTAAGCAGTGTTAAATACTGCCCATGAAACCAGCCCCAGATAATATTCATTCTTTTAATGCAATCTTTTTTGACCTTGGGAGGGAAAAACATTAAACCCATAAACAACTAGAACCCATGATATTTATAAAGTAGCTAAGTTTTTCTTGTGACCTTTTTATAAATGCATGCTTTTTGTAATTAAAAATGATCTAGAATGTGATTATTAGAACTATGGGACAGAATTATCATATTACTGCTGTTATTAATGGGCCATTATTCCAGCTGTTCTCTCTTGAGAAAACCTGTTCAGGCTGGTTTTTCCCTTGAAATAAGATGGCTGTATCCAATACTCTCTGTTTTGCTTGCTCTCCATGATCCTCATAAACCTGAAATCTTCTATTACTCCAGAAAACTACCATGTACTGTAGAAGCAGTAATCATCAGTTCCTTCACAGTCTTTCACTGAAGCTTGAAGGTTTTAACAATAAAAGGAAATAAATGATAATGCTGTCACTTTGATACTTGCCTATATTCATATCGAAGCAGTTTCTGATGACATCTTTCAGAAGTTCACAAATCTTAACGAATAACCTTAACCATAATGTGTCAGGTCATTCCTATCCTATTCCTTTTTTGTTTTGTTTTGTTTTGTTTTGAACTTAACAGAATGAGAGAAATTACATCTCAGTAGCAATCTGCAAAACTACCCAAGGGTTTTTCATCTCCTTTTGCTGCACTAGGACTAAATGTCAGCAGTTCTGTTTCTACAAGCCGGAGTTTGCTCTGGGAATTCTATTTACAGGAGCTCTGTATGAGCAAGTACTGCTAGTAGAGCAATCCCCATGGAAAAAAATTCGATTCAGCAGATGAGGCTTTTGTAGGTCTTACTGATTCAACCATTCTTTCTTCTTCAGCAGCTTTACCAGAGAATGTCTCCATCTGCTCTCCTCAGGAAAAAAACCTCACCTTTGCTCTAACAAAATAAAGAGCATTCAACTATGAGATTTAAATTCACTCTTTAATATGGAAGGTCTTGATCTAAACAGTCATTATCTGAGGTGCTATAATGCTCATTTTATATGAGTCCTACATGGGTAACACTTTCATCCAAACACTTGTTGGCGCTGCAAAACCTTTAACAAATTAAACACTTGAATTCTTACCAGCCTTTCTCTGACTGTTGCACCTGCCATATGGCTTCATAGCATGCTTCAGTGAACTGTTTTACAACTTACTTTTAATTATTTAAGGAATGAAACAGCTTTTGAAAAATTCTTGCAGAGTTTGACCTTTCTGAATGACGCCATCTTTAAAATATAAGAAAAAAAATACACTGACAGTACCTAAACCTCACACAGTCTTTTTCTTATCTAGTATCTTCAAAATTATTAAATCTTCCATGTTATGTTTTTGAAGACCTATCTGAACATCACTCAAAAGCTCTGTTTCCCTAAAAAAGTCAGGCTTTTTTGTTCAGGGATTTTTATGAAACAACCCAACTTCATTATCTTTCAAAATGTTGACAATCTCACACAAATTAATTTGCAAGATGTCACCTTTAGGACAAGATAAGACTAGTGTGTTATAATTTGTTCAGGAAAAAATCCATGTAACTTTGTGAAAAGATCAATAGTTAGGCCTTTTGTGCATTTGCTAGATCAAAAACATGGACAATTTATTTTATCTGCTCTCAGACCACAGCATAACTGAACTTGCAAAGCACTGGATCTGAGCTCCAAAAGTGTCACATTCATTAACTCGAGTTTAAACTCAGGTTAGTTAATAAGCTTTGGGGAAATTACCTGAATGAATTTGTCTACAAATTGCGTCAGTCAGGCTTTGAATGGCACTGCATTCAATCTATGTGATCCCAAATATTTAAATCTATCAAACAGCATATTAGACTTTACTTGTAGTTTTCCATTACAAGACATTAGAAATCTAGAAGTAATAGTCTTGAGCCACAACAAGCAGCACTCACATCTCAGCTGCAATTACAGAAAATCTCCCATGTCTGTAGGTTTTCTGCTGGTGTTGGAATGCATTTTCTACATGTGGAGGCAACCATCCAAGCAGCAATCCTCCTGAGGAATCAGTGCTCAAAGAAAACCACTTCAAAGTTTTATGGGGCAACAGATAGATAAGGGGAAGATATGCATTTTTAAAGCAACTCAGTAACCTAACACATCGTGGTATATCCCACATTAAACAGGTAACAATCCCCACTGAAGCGTACTTACTAGTTGTGAACAAAGTGAAAGCCTTTGACTTAACACCTTTCAGTGCATTGACTCGTGTGGCACCATATGAGTGGAGTTTTGGACTTACCATGACTGCTGATGCTTCAGCCAGAGACTCCTGGCTCACTCTGCTGATAAGGCTTAACAAGAATTCAGAGATTTTTGTGGGAAGTGCTGTTGAAAAAGGGTGTTCTCAGTACCTTGATCATGCTAAGAGAGACAGTCAATTCGCAAGGCTTGAAAAGACATGTAGTGAAAAGGCAAACTGACAAAATGATGACTTGGTCAAATGGACACAACCTGCTAACACCTTCATACCACTGGCAGCAAAACCAGACCGCTCTGCAGCTCCATATAACCATATAAACAATGACCTGGTGGGGGTCCTACCTGGCAGACCACTGCAAATGGAGGAGATAGCCATCCACGTAGCAACACAAATGTTGACCTGAGCAACGCAGGCTTGTGCTATGCCATGCTGTACTACACGTATGGTTTGGCCCTGAGGGCTGGGCTGTGCCACCCACATCCCTTGCTGTAGGATAAACGCAGCTGGCTAGTTGTAATTGAAGAGCCTATAGGCAGCACCTACCAGTTACCAGCGACAGTGCCACCAGCATGCCCTTGATTTTATCTTGAAGCAAGGCAGCATCTTTTTGTATAAACATCCTTTTCCACCACAGTAAAAATTATGAATAGAGCTACTTTGTTCCTATAAAAACCTTAAAGACAACAAGCTGGTGGACCCTCCCACAGATGGAGAGTCTGGGCAGCGTTTGCCATGGCCAGAGGTCTGTCTGATGCTGGATAATTTTGGGGTTCCCAGCATGAGAAGGGACATGAAAAATTATAACTTGTTATCACTTTTTGTGGGATATTAATAACATGGTTAACTTTCTTGAGAGTGCTTGTGCCTATGTTCTTGGGATCCAAAAAGAACCAGCACCTCCTGGAGCTAAGCAGACCACTATCTATGATGGTGTGCAGACATTCACACGATTTCCTATTTATTGTTATTAGCATCACTGTGACAGCAATCACAAAACATAAGTATTTTACTGGGATGCTTGTTATAGCTACTGTTCCTGTCCAGTGAAGTGCCTGGCTGTACGTCCCTGGTCACACAAAGCACAGCACACACATTGCATAGGATACGCAGGAGGCAGTGGTGACCGAGCTTCAACTGACCTTTGATCTGGCCTGGAGGAAAGGAGGAGAAGCCAGTTTTGTTGTGCCCAAAGGGAAGATCCTGGAAGCACAGCATGTCCAGGCAGTAGAAAGGTAATGCTTGTCCCCACATTTGTGACGACACAGCCAGCTGCTGCTTAAGAGATACAGGGAAAGGCATCATCCAAGGTTCAAAGAAATTTCTGTTTTTAAGAGTGTTTACTCCTTATGTGTAGGACATTCATTGGCTCATTCTGAACAACCTGAGTGCTATCTGAGTACTATCTCAGCCTCTGTACCCTTTGCCTTAATCATCTGTGCAATGCAGATAAGAAGAATTGCTTTGCAAATAATTTTGTATCTGTAAAGTGCTTTGAGATAATGAGACGAAAGACACAGGGAGCCTCATCTTGCCTAGGGGAGATCTGTTGGGATCCCCAAAACCAGTGCCCAGTCAATATTCAAGCTATTAAAATTATTGACAAGATATTGCTGTTCATTTCAGGTGATTTTGCTCTTCTCACATTGGCTCCATGCAATGATTAGGAATATTTTCCGAGGTCTGTTCCCCCTGTGGGCCTTGGTATTCAGCTATGGCTTTATCTTTCTTTCTTCCCTACAAGAAACTATCATAGAAGTTATAGAATCATAGAATCATAG